>NC_052621.1:28348822-28648822 GCF_016545825.1 Eucalyptus grandis
CTTGGGGTTCTCATCGAGATGGGATTTTGTTAAATGGCAGAAATGAGAAGAGGAGCTACGACGGCCACATCCCCGGGTCCCTGCACTACGCCAGCGGCACCTTCTCCGACAAGATCGCCGACCTCGTCCAGGACGTCAAAGGGAAGGACACTCGTCTTCCATTGCGCTTTGAGCTAGGTATTTGGTTCGATTCCCGTTCGAGGTTTTGGTAGGAGTTGAGGTTGCCTGTTGCGATTTCGTTTCGCGTGGATACACCGGGTTTTGTCTATATGGGTAGTTAGTTAGTTCCTTGTTGGAGGGGACGGGGATCGTTTGAGTTGGCACTCCTTGATTTTTATCCGTTATAATTTTTAGGTGATTTTCGCTTAATTAGAAGTGAAATTTGGTGGTGGGTCGACGTGATTTGGTTCTTTTGAGGATAGGGAAGCTGCTAACTTCTTCAGCTATATGGGTCTGAGCATACTAGTTGAGTTGGGCTCTTGATAGGCTCGATAGCAAGTTACTAAGTCAAATTAGGTATGTTTGTGCTGTTAATTTGCTTTCTGTCTCAAAACGGTATGTCCTTGCCGATGTCGTGTTACAGAATCGAGTGCCGGTTTATTGGTTAGCGCCTGTCCTGTCTTGCATTCTCATGTTGTGGCAGAGAGTAATTTGTCCTCTGGAACATTGAGGAAGCTTCAGACAAGTTGATAAACCTCGTGAAATTAGCCGGAGTAGGGAAATCCTGATTCCCACGAGTTTCCATGAGTGTGGAAGATGTAAAAAGAAAGAAAGAAAGATGCGGGTGTGCGTAAGGCTTCCTTTCGTAGTCATGGGAACTGAAAATGTGGACTTCTGCACTTGGGTCGTTTTGGGGCACACGGAGAGATGGGGTATTCGTCCTGTTGCCATCTGTTTGTAAACTGAAAATGTGGATCTCCAATTGTTGACCTTAAAGCCTGCATCTGAAAACTTGGTTGACAAGATGCATTTATTTGTCACAAGATAAAACCTTAAGGTTATAACTCTTGGAATGAGATGATATCATGATTGGCTGATTTTCTCTCTTTCGGTGTTGGGCATGTTTCATAGGGTTGGCAACCATTTTGTTGCCAATGATGCACGATAAATATTGAAGGATGACTGGGATGGAGTTGTTCTAGTTATTCTAAAATTCTTTATTCTCCCCAATTCAACATTAAGTGCTTTGCCTTTTCTCCATTTCTTTCACTTCTATAGTTCTACGTAACCCTAAGTCAAGCTTTACCCTCGTCTTTTCTTGGTGGCAAATCTAAATTGGTGAAGCAAAGCTAACTTTTCTATATTCTATTCTATACAGTTCCTAAATTGAAAAAGAAACTTGTTGCAGCACTGATTAGTTAGTTTTTTTTTACTTTTGGAACCTAATAATGGTAACCTGTCGGGATTGCAGCTTCTTAGCCCTGTTCTAACTAAAAGTGCACGAGTCTGCATTTTGGTTTTTAATGCTTGACAATCTGCAGGTAGTTTTTCAACAGGCGAAGGAATGATGGGTTGGCATGACATGTTTCTTTGTTCTTTCCAAGTGGCGCATGTTATGCCCATGTTCCCGAGTCTCAATGTACGTATTCTTTCAACGCAACCATGATGGACTTGGGCCGGAATTAGAGAAATCTAATCATGCGACAAGGCCCATCTCGGGCTGGAGTGTCTCAGCCCAACAGAAATCATTCTCCCTAGCCCAACACGACCTATCCATTCTCGTCAACTCAACTCTACTCGTCTTCGAGTTCGAGCTCTTTTCTCCAGTTAACTGGGCAAATTTGGGATGTGAAACAGAAACACAAGGAACCTTAAACCTCGAAAAAGAAAAGGCCAAGCAACACGGCCCAAGCCCGTGGCTTGTGGTTGCCAAGGCCATGCGCACGAGGGCCATGGCTGGTTACAAGCCTTTGTGACCGGCTATTGAACCCCGACAAACTTTGTAGGTTATAGCTCGATCTGGCCTTGAGTTGACAGAGCGACCGCCGCTGGCCTCACGTAGAGGTCCGCCACGGCCCCAAAGGAGCAACGGCAGCGCACGGTGGCGAGGAGAGGGAGACGTGGTGGTGAGTCCTGAACTAAGCAAGCCTCTCGGGTGAGGAGAGAGAGAGAACTTGGAACCCATTGTAAAAGGTGAAGATAACAATTACCTGCTTAATTATTCTGCAAAGACAAATTACACGGAAAGTATGGTGACATCTAAGTCTTGAAGATTAACAAAAAAATTACAATGACTCAAACTATTAAATTGAGATTCAAATTTGGAGAGGGTGAAAAACACCTTTCTAAAGTTCGGGTGGGTGAAATTTTCTAATTCATTTTGGACGAGACCAAGGTCATAAAATGGAGCACAAGAAAACCATAAACATTCCCAATAGAAGTGAAAACTGAAAGGATATTTTAAAATCAAAGGTTAGCATCACGTAAACAAAGTCATAAACATTCCGTTGCAATACACGTAGCTTGTATGAAGGAATCATGAAATATTAATGACAAGGAGTTGATTGAGTGAGGAGAGTCATACCCACACTACATGAAGGAATCATGAAATATTAATGACAAGGGTTAATTGAACGAGGAGAGTTATACCCACACTACATGAAGGAATCATGAAATATTTTTAACAAGGAGTTGGTCCAGCGTACCCACACTACTACATGTAGGAATCATGAAATGTTTTTGACTGTTTGATTAGAATTTGATTATGACCCCGCATCAAAAGACGCCCTTAATTTCTTCTTTCTAATGTGAAAAATCAGTGTCAAGCTAGGAATTTTTGCCACTTTGAGGCATTTAGGGATAATTGAAACTTTTGAAACAACGCATCAATTTATAATCTTGCATTAGTGGTATCGAATTTCTAGTGCCACAGTGCTTCGGAGAAACATAAAATTCTTAATAACTACCTCAAACGTCAAGTAAGGGCTATTTGTTTTTACTCCAAATAGAGTTTGATTCTATTCTTATATTCCGGAATGAAAAAGAATTTCTAAATCCGCTTTAGTAAAATTTTATTCCCGAGAACAATTTTTTTTTTAAATTCCTGGGAATAGATTTGGAATGGAATTAAGAAGTAGAAAAAGTAACTTCTTGTTCTCGGGAATAATTCATGTAATCAATTCATATTTTTTTTCCTTCTATTTTATTTTATTTTCTCTTCTTCTCTTCCCTTTCTTCTTCTTCCCTTTAGTGGCAACATTGCCGGAGCGTTGTCCGCACAAGCCTTGCTAGAGTGTCGCTAGCCTCGAGCCTCATTGTGGCTAGGTGAGGCCTCGCCCGCCTTGGATCAAGTTAGCGGTTCGTGAGACCGAGACTTGCTGATGGCTAGGCAAGCTTGGCCTCACCGGATCTGCATAAGGTTGACCTTGCCCTAGCAAAGGCAAGGCCCGGCCTCGCACGGTCACGGCGAGGTGCGACCTCGCGTTGCTTGGGTGAGGTCGAGCCTTGCCTAGATCTCGGCGAGGTCGAGGCTTACGGGCTTGGTGAGCTCACTGACCTCACCTAGTCGGTTGCCGGCCATTGTGGCCGGCGACCCAGTACAAAAAGAAGGAGGAAGAAGAGAAAAGAAAAGAAAAAAAGAAAAAGAGAAAAATATAATAAAAGTGTTAAAAAATTAAAAGAAACAAAAAGAATTTAAGAATCTTATCAAACGTATTTTTATTCGTGAAATAGAAATTTTGGACAGTTATTAGACTCGTTCTTTTACTCAGAAATTATTTTCGGGAATAAAAACCATTTATGATAAAAAAAAAAATTGTTTTCTAGAGTAAAATGGTTACCAAATGCGAATAAAATATTTGCAGTATCAATCAAAATGTTTATATAAAATTATCATTAATAATGACAACATTTTCATTGATTAATTATTTGAATAAATATTATTGGTCATTTTAGGAAAATGTTTTCAAATTCTTTTATTTTTTCGCGAAACAAATGTTCGCTTGTTATAGTGATTCACTAGTATTGTGCCTAAGTGAAAGTGACATGATATTTTTGCCCGGAACCTAATCCAAGATGTTGACTCCTATAGACTTAGTGTGCGAGGCCCACGTGCATTCTTCATATAACTTTTCTTGGTATTGCACGTACCTTAATATCAAAGTGCATAATTCAAACATTTTTTTTTTTTACTATATTTGTATCCCTCGCCATTGGGATGAGAAGTTAGATATTTGCTAAAAATCAGGCAACTAATATCATGATGTGATACGTTAAAAAAACAAAAAAAGGTTATACAGCTCAGGTCCAAATGTCAACCTATTCTCAAGAATCGCACCCTTATGCATCATGCATTATAATTGATTGATCCTTGTCATCTACCGTAACCCTTCTAAGCTCCTACACCCGGTAAGGTACAAGCCAAAATTTGGGCGAAAGCAATTCAGATTGGGTATCCTAAGAAAAAAATCTGAATATAGATTTAGATATTGATAAAATTATCGAGTGAATGTAGCAAAAGATAAGAGCTCCCGTTTTCATTAGGAATCATAATTTTCTTTTCGCAGCAATAGTCGGTAGTTCGGATAAATATCCCCTCTAAATTGATGCTAAAAAAGAAGAAGAAGGAGGAGAAAAATAGCATATTAGGATTTGATTAACGTGACGTGTACACTTATTAAGCAGTAAGCGAAGCTCAACACAAAAACTGTTTTAATTGAATGATTTTTTTTCCGGCACCAATCGTGTTTTAATGATTCTTTTGTTTTCTGGATGAGGCGGTGAGTAGGTTACAAGCGCGGATTGCATTTTCTTTTTAGCTCCGCCGGATTTCCGTACTCCCAACGGAAAACTCCGGCCTCTCTCTCGTCTCTCTCTCTCTCTCGCCCTTGTATGTATATATATACATGCAGTCACGCTGCACGCACGCAGCTCGCACCGATCATCGCCAGAATCTCAAACACCGAGGCGCTTCTCTCATCATTCTCTCTCCCTCTCTCTAGCTCGCTCGCTCGCGAAGATGGTGACAGCCGAGGCAGCCCAGCCTACGTGTCGGCATCATCGGTAATTGCATCTTGTTTCGCCTACTGTCGCTTTTCTTCGTAAGGTTTTTGCAATCAATGAGATCGGGGACGGCGTGCCGAGACCGCGTTCTTCTTCCGTGCCGCCCTTAGATGTTTAAGGCCACGGCGATCGTTCCCGTTGCTTTTGCTGTCGTCTTTGGTTGTTCTGAAAGAGAATGCGGTGAAGCTCGCGCGGTAGCTAGCTAGCTGGCTAAGCTTCTTTTCAAATAGTCGTCGTACAGTGGTGTTGGATAAGAGGCGCGACGCCATTAATGCTTGACCGGATTTTTGAAAGCGTCCGCCGATCATTTCGATTTTCATTATGGAATTCATGGATTTTCATTGCGATTATTCTTTCTTGAATAGAGTTTATTGACTTTTTTCTTAGCTTTTCATTGAATAAAAATGTCATATCTTTTGACTCTTCCTCTCAGCATGGTAAACTTTAACTTACCTTCTTGTCATTGCCTTGATTTTTTTATTTTTTGGGACATGCATGCCATCAGCTTAGTTGTTGAATTCAAAGGACTCAAACTATTATAAACGGTTCAAAATTTAGAGAGGGTTAAAAGCACCTTTCTAAAGTTCTGGTGGGGTGAAATTTTCTAATATATTTTGGATGAGACTCCGGTCATAAAATAGAGAACAAGAAAGCCATAAGCATCCCCAATGAAAGTGAAAATTTAAAGAATATTTTAAAAATCAATAGGTCACCATCACATAAACAAAGTCATAAACATTCCGCTGCATTACACGTAGCTTGCATGAAGGAATGATGAAATATTTTTAACAAGGGAGTTTGATGAGCGAGGAGAGTCGTACCCTCACTATATGAAAGAATCATGAAATATTTTTAACAAGGAGTTGGTCCAGCATACTCACACTACATGTAGGAATCATGAAATATTTTTGACTAGTTGGGCATTAGAATTTGATAAAATTCAGCAGACCCCACATCAAAAGACGCCTTAATTTCTCCCTTTCTAACGTGAAAGTTAGTTTCAAGCCGGGAACCTTGTGCCACTTTTGAGGCATTTAGGGAGGATCACTTGAAAATTTGAGACAATGATCAATTTTAATCTTGCGTTAGCCGTATCGAATTTCTGGGGCCACACTGCTTTGGAGAGACATAAAACTCTTAATAACTACCTCAAACACCAAGTAAAGATCTCAGGTCCTCCCTGCTGCAAACAAGAAACACGAATCCTTTTGCCCTCTGGTTATGTTGGTGGTTCATGGGTGATGAAATTTATTGCCTTTATATGCAAACTTTATCATGCAGCTGACATAATTCTTCATGCATGGCATTTATACATGTTAAGGATAAACTATCACCCACCGAAATGTCTATATGGCATTTATTTATGTATCAGGCCCTTCCAATGCAAATAGATTATTGCATAGACTGAAAAGCAAAATAAATATAGAAATCTTAGTAATTGAGAGTACTATACATATTGCATTACTTAACCTAGAAAATATCTAATACAGGATTCTCTCTGGCAAATTCAATTTGAGTATGCTATAGGAGTTCCAAAGCTACAATAATTTTGTGTCATCTTTTATAATCGTAGAATTATGCCTTTACTTTGTCATGAGTCATTTAACTTGTTGATGTGACATAATTGTTGACAACCGAATTTTTGTCAACGTTTAAATATCTATTTACTTTGCAAAAATATAAAAAATAAAAATAAAAACCCATGTTTAAGCCCAAGAAAGAAAAGAAAACAGGGCCCAGCCCTCATCATATTCTCTTCCGTTTGCGGGCCAATGCATCATGGGCCGACGAGAAAATAGGAGGCTGAGTGGTTTTTTTTTTTTTTTTTTAAAAAAATCTTTGTGGGCCTCTTGGTTAATTTCGAGTGGGCCTTAGGGCTGGCCTTTTTTTGGTCCAACCTGGACATTTTGACTTAAGCAGCCAAAGCACGTTGAAATGGCAAGTTCAACGTAAGAATGTAGAAAGAGCCACATCTATTATTGAGCTCCGTCTCTTAGGAGTGCAGAGTAAACGCGGACTACCAACATCCAGGAGCATATTCTCTTTCTAAGTCACACTTCCATCTTTGCAACATTAATTCTCTAGACCTATACCTTTTACCGTTAAAAAAAAAGAGAGATTCGTGTTCTTAACCTTGAAACCCCAAAATTAGGCCAGTGTTCAGGATACTATAATGTCTATGTCGAGCACCGAAGCTCATTGTCTTCCATTACGAAAGCTCACCGTCTGTCTTCCATTACGTCTCGTGAGTTCTATAGTTCACTTGGTCCGGGCTTCTAAAGCTCATTGTCTTCCATTACGAAAGCTCACTATCTTTCATTCTCAGTCTCGTGTGTTCGTAGTTCATTGATGCAGGCTTCTCTTCCTGCGTTAGTTAGAGATCTTCATTCCATAGCTCAATTTTCCGGACTAATGGCGTTCGGAATCGAACGGTGGTTGGAATCCTAGGTAATAGAATTTCATTCCAAAATTTCTTTCTTGGAGTGTTTATTCACTATGTAATTTCTTTTTCTTTTGAACAGGGAACATCCTATCATTTTGCCTTTTTCTCTCACCATGGTAAGTTAGTTCACCCTTTTTTTATTATTTGTAAATATTGCAGAACTCGTAGGCTTTGCATCAAATGAACTTTCTTGATGTATATCCTGGAATATTCAACTCTACTATGTTTAATACTGATATTGATGAAGGGTCTGTGTTTGACGAATAGGATCACCGAAGGTTTTAAGCTGTCATGAAGTCTGGTGTTCTCAAGCCTAACACGGTGATATACAACACTCTGCTTCATGCACTTTGCAAGAATGGCAAGAATTGTGCGTGCTTGAATCAAACATAGTCATTAGTACAACAATGAAAGGAGATATAAGATTCACTTGTCTCACCAGTATTGTCTTGAATGATTCTTTTGTCGAGTTTGACCAAATTAAAATATTTAGGACTAAATTGGCACAAACAAATAGATATAAGATTCTCTTAGTAATTTCCCCTATTTAGCACTCAAAAATGATGCAAGTGCTGGGAGATCAATAATATAGCATTAAAATACCTATTGATGAATTTTTGAAAGTAAAGCAAGATGGAGAATTATCAAAAGGTATTTTTCGTCACCCATATTGGACAAAACTAACGAATGTGTTGTTACTAGCTAGGCAAGTCATTTAGTAAGACTCAACCTAAACTTGATTGAGAAAGAGCACGATTGGAAAGTGCTTTGATTCTCAATCTAGGAGTTTGTGGTTGGTCCAATTCTTCAATTTCAATTTTGATGTGAGTGGCTTTTTAATTTCTTGTTTTGAGAGTAAATTTCCGCCCTTACGGTTGAGAAATAACTTTAAAATTAAAATTCTTACCTCTAGCTTCCCTGCCGATGAGGAAATAGCTTAGCCAATCTATCATGAAAAGTAAAAAAGGGTAAAGTGACCTTGTACTGATTGTTCTCTAAGTTTTCTTCTTCAGCATGTAGAAAAGGAATTAATAAACAATTAAATTTCGAAAGGCTTCATAAAGCGCTTCTTTTAAAATTAAACTTCCGTTTGTCCATATTTCGAGAAAAAAAGTATCTCTTGTTTTATTTCCATTCCCATAAGAATGGATACTATGATTCACATTTCGAACAATCGTGGGATAAGTCATGCCGGTCAAGTCACGTAAATTTGGTGTTAGATTTATTTAATTTGCACAATAGGCTCTTTGCAAATGAATCTTAGGCAAGAACTACTTCTAATTTCCAATCCATTAATGTCTACATCAAATTTCTCCTTGTTTTCCATCAAATGAAAGAAAATTTGCAGCACCAAATAAATCCAGTAAACTAGAATACATGTTCAGCATGAACTATCTATAGATGCATGTGATGAAGACCAACCTTCAAAGTCAACCGTGAACAGATTCTAGTTCCAAGATCTTAAACAACACGTGCTTGCACTACGGATACCTTTGTCACTATACCAAGTACAATGCCAACCGTATCAACTAATCTAAACTTTCACAAAAACCACTACTAAGGAGATTAGAAACACTTCTCCTCGCTCAAAAGTTTTCCTAAGGTCCATCATCAGAGGATGAAATTTATTATAAAAGCGGTGTTCCTCCATCACACTGCAGCCTGGTCCAACTCGCCTCTCGGCGTGGACCTAAAGTAGCAGCCGTAGAGTATGAGCTGCACTGCACTAGACAACGCCCCAAGCCCATTGCTAATCTGCAGCCGATCCCAAGTTATGCGTTACTATTGGGATCATATAGGTTTGCATGTGGTGGTTTTTTTTCAATTCTTATGCCTCTAGACTTTGAAAGAAGAAGGGTTGAAACTAATTCAAATTATGTTTCACTTACCAAAAAATGAAGATATTGAGCTTGATGAGGGCGTATGCAGTCCATGTAGAAGCTTTTAGAAAAGTTAGCAGTGGAGAGATAGAACGGCATGTACCCACACTCTTTGTGGTGATCACTTTTTGCGGTAGACAAAGATAAAGAAAGAGGCAAATCAACTGATGAACTAAGTTTTTAGTTTAAAATGAGGAAGGGTGTGGATTTGTACTTACCATGATTGTAAGAGGAGCTGTACATGATGATGTTGAAGAAATCGCAAATGATTCCAAATGCAAGAATTCTTCTCCTATGGTCAGGAAAAACTTGCAGGAATGCTACTGACACCGTAGTGACGAAGACGTCTTCGCCACAAAGCCAATAAATCACCTTCTTCTGCCAAAAAGAAACAATTAATCATAATATTATTTCTATTTAGATAGCATGATATAAGTAGGATAGCTATCTCGAAGACAAATATTGAACACATACCCTTTGGTTTGGAGCAAAGTAGTAGAAAATTCCTATGTAGGTGAGTTGTAATGCAATCCCGATAGGGTTGATGGTGAGAACTAACATATTATCGGGATGCACGAATGGCAATCCATATATCAGAAAAAAACTGCAATTCAATATGGTTACAAGGTAGGGATCTACCTCATATTCTCCCACTGACTTGTTCTTAAGTATTTTGTAGAATGTCGGGCTACAAAACAAAATAGATAAAGAAAGCTTAGTAATTGTGGTGTTGGTCAAGGATAAATTTGATTTAGACATTAATTGGATTGGAAATTAGAAGTAGTTACTGGCTGACATTGCAAAGAGACCTATTGTGCAAATTAAATAAATCTAACACCAAATTTACGTGACTTGACCGGCATATGACTTATCCCTCGATTGTTCGAAATGGGAATCATAGTATTCGTTCTTATGGGAATGGAAATGAAAAACAAGAGATACTTTTTCTCGAAATATGGACAAACGGAAGTTTAATTCTTAAAGAAGCGCTTTATGAAGCCTTCGGGAATTTAATTGATTTATTTATTCCTTTTCTACATGCTGAAAAGAAAACTTAGAGAACAATCAGTACAAGGTCACTTTACGCTTTTTACTTTTCATGATAGATTGGCTAAGCTATTTCCTCATCGGCAGGGAAGCTAGAGGTAAGAATTTTAATTTTAAAGTTATTTCTCAAACGTAAGAGCAGAAATTTACTCTCAAAACAGGAAATTAAAAAAGGCACTCACATCAAAATTGAAATTGAAGAATTGGACCAGCCACAAACTCCTAGGATTGAGAATCAAAGCACTTTCCAATCGTGCTCTTTCTCAATCAAGTTTAGGTTGAGCTACTCAATGACCTGCCTAGCTAGTAACAACAAATTCGTTAGTTTTGTCCAATATGCGTGACGAAAAAATACCTTTTGATAATTTTCTATCTTGCTTTACTTTCAAAATTCATCAATAGGTATTTTAATGCTATATTATTGATCTCCCAGCACTTGCATCATTTTTGTGTGCTAAATAGGGGAAATTACTAAGAGAATCTTATATCTATTTGTTTGTGCCAATTTAATCCTAAATATTTTAATTTGGTCAAAACTCGACAAAGAATCATTCCTGCACAATCAGACGAGACAAAGAATCTTATATCTCCTTTCATTCCCGTACTAATGACTATGTTTGATTCAAGCACGCAATAACCTTGCCATTCTTGCAAAGTGCATGAAGTAGAGTGTTGTATATCACCGTGTTAGGCTTGACAACACCAGACTTCGTGACTTGCAAGAGCTTAAAACCTTCGGAGATCCTATTCTTCAAACACAGATCCCTCATCAATATCAGTAGTAAACATAATAGAGTTGAATATTCCAGGATATACATCGAGAAAGTCCATTTGATGCAAAGCCTACGAATTCTGCATGTTACAAATAATAAAAAAGGGTGAACTAACTTACCATGGTGAGAGAAAGAGGCAAAATGATAGGATGTTCCCTGTTCAAAGAAAAAGAAATTACAGAGTGAATAAACTCTCCAAGAAAGAATAAACTCTCCAAGAAAGAAATTTTGGAATGAAATTCTATTACCTAGGATTCCAACCACCGTTCTGATTCCAACCGTCGCCATTAGTCTGGAAAAATTGAGTTATGGAATGAAGATCTCTAACTGACGTAGGAAGAGAAGCCCAGACCAAGTGAACTACAGAACACACACGAGACAGAATGGAAGACAATGAGCTTTTAGAATGGTAGACAATGAGCTTTCAAAAATGAAAGAAGACAATGAGCTTTCAAATGGAAGGCAATGAGCTTTCATAATGGAAGACAATGAGCTTCAATGCTTGACATAGACATTTATAGTATCTTGAACACTGGCTAATTTTGGGTTTTCGGGTTAAGAACACGAATCTCTCTTCTTCTTTTTAACGGCAAAAAGGTATAGGTCTAAAGAATTAATGTTGCAAAGATGGAAGTGTGGACTTTCAAAGAGAACATTCATTTAAGGAGATTGATGGTTTTATTATTGTGATGGGCCTAAGTTGGCCCGTCCGCCTATGTTGGGCCTAAAAGCCCGGCCCACAATATTAGGGCCCATGGATGGAGAGATATGATGAAAGGACACATTTCCTTTTGGAGGGAACGTATATAAGGGGGAAATAAAGAGGGAGGAACGTACCTTTTGGCATAACGTACGTTTCCTCCTCCCTCTCTCCCTTGAAACACCTACAAAAGAAAAATAGTAAGCAAAAAGGCGACGCTCTCTTCCCTTCAAGGAAAATTCGCGTCATCGGATCGAACGGGATCGGTTTCTTTTCCTCATATCAGCGTCGGTGTTTAATCTGTGGCTAACAAGGTACGTTCAATTCTGTGATGTGCCTTAGGATCGGTGATGCATGAGTTTTTCCTGCACGTCTTCCGCATTCGTTTTAGGGTTTGATTTAGTGTCGAAACCAAGTTTTGGGAATCCGCAATCCCAACCTTGGTATCAAAGCCGTAGTTCTTGTTTCTCGATCATTTTCATGTTTTTCCCGACCCCTTCATGTTTATGGATGATTTCTTATTGATTTTTCGTGAAATTAATCGGCCGACACCGATTGGGGCGAAAAATCCTGACACCCGAGTATTGTTCATCCATTTTTTCGAGTTTTTGTAACTCAAAATCGATTTCTAATGGCGTTGGATGGAAGGTCTTGTCGAGACAAGCATGACAAGTGGCGGAACACCGCCAAAGGTCGCCGGACGCGCCCCCACGCGCAGCCAGAACGAACCGACGTCGCCGATTCGCAGGGGAAGGCGCGTGCATCACACGTGCGCGCGTGACCGACCCGCGCACGGCCGGTCGCGCGCTGCGAGGCACGCGCCGCTGACTTCATCGTGATGTTAGCTGCACGCGTGCTGCACGTGCTGGGTCGGTCAATATCAGACCCTTCATCAATATCAGTAGTAAACATAGTAGAGTTGAATATTCCAGGATATACATCGAGAAAGTCCATTTGATGCAAAGCCTATGAATTCTGCATGTTACAAATAATAAAAAAGGGTGAACTAACTTACCATGGTGAGAGAAATAGGCAAAATGATAGGATGTTCCCTGTTCAAAGAAAAAGAAATTACAGAGTGAATAAACTCTCCAAGAAAGAAATTTTGGAATGAAATTCTATTACCTAGGATTCCAACCACCGTTTCGATTCCAACCGTCGCCATTAGTCTGGAAAATTGAGTTATGGAATGAAGATCTTTAAGCGACACAGAAGAGAAGCCTGCACCAAGTGAACTACAAAACACACACGAGACAGAATGGAAGACAATGAGCTTTTAGAATGGAAGACAATGAGCTTTCAAAATGAAAGAAGACAATGAGCTTTTTGAATGGAAGGCAATGCGCTTTCATAATGGAAGACAATGAGCTTCAATGCTTGACATAGACATTATAGTATCTTGAACACTAGCCTAATTTTGGGTTTTCGCAGTTAAGAACACGAATCTTCTTCTTCTTTTTTAATGGCAAAAGGTATAGGTCTAAAGAATTAATGTTGCAAAGATGGAAGTGTGGACTTTCGAAGAGAACATTCATTTAAGGAGATTGATGGTTTTATTATTGTGATGGGCCTAAGTTGGCCCATTCACCTATGTTGGGCCTAAAAGCCCGACCCACAATATTAGGGCTCATGGATGGAGGGATATGATGAAAGGATACGTTTATTTTGGAGGAACATATATAAGGGAAATAAAGAGGGAGGAACGTACCTTTTGGCATAACGTACGTTTCCTCCTCCCTCTCTCCCTTGAAACACCTCCAAAAGAAAAACAGTAAGCAAAAAGGCGACGCTCTATTCCCTTCAAGGCAAATTCGCGTTATCGGATCGAACGGATTGATTTCTTTTCCTCATATCAGCGTCGGTGTTTAATCTGTGGCTAACAAGGTACGTTCAATTCTGTGATGTGCCTTAGGATCGGTGATGCATGAGTTTTTCCCAGGCACGTCTTCCGCATTCGTTTTAGGGGTTTGATTTAGTGTCGAAACCAAGTTTTGGGAATCCGGCAATCCCAACATTGGTATCGAGCCGTAGTTCTTGTTTCTCGATCATTTTCCATGTTTTTTCCGACCCCTTCATGTTTATGGATGATTTCTTATTGATTTTTCGTGAAATTAATCGGCCGACACCGATCGGGGTGAAGAATCCCAACACCCGAGCACTGTTCATCCATTTTTTTTTTTTTTTCGAGTTTTTGTAACTCAAATCGATTTCTAATGGCGTTGGATGGAAGGTCTCGTCGAGACGAGCATGACAAGTGGCGGAACACCGCCAAAGGCCACCGAACGCGCCCCCACGCACAGCCAAAACGAACCGACGTCGCTGATTCGCAAGGGAAGGCGCGTGCATCACACGTGCGCGCGCGACCGACCCGCGCATGGTCGCTGGCGCCTGCGAGGCACGCGCCAGCTGACATCATCGTGACGTCAGCTGCACGCGTGCCGCACGTGCTGGGTCGGTCCGTTCGAACCGGCTCGACCAGTCCGACCGGCTCGCCTGACTTGGCTAACCGTTGATCGTTGACCGTTGACCTTTGATGACCGTTGACCAAAAAAAAATGAGGAAAATAATGTGTTTCTTTTTCCAATTAAGTCTATGTGGATTATATGTGATCCTTTATTTGTTCTGCATTTGTTGCAAAACAATGCCTCCCTTTAGATTGCGTATAGCTATTCGTGCAATTACCGATGAGCAAAAGGAAAGACTTTCTAAGTTGATAGCTAAGCTGATTGATCATCGATGGAAGAGTGATGACTTAATTGACCACGTTCTTAAAGTCAACAGGAAAATTCAAAAGGTCATATGGAATGGTCGCCCTTGCCACGGTTTGAGATGGTGCAATTTTTCAAGAACACCCTTCCACCGTAATCGCATATGGGATGTCAACAGCCGCTTCGTATAGGAAAATTGTGATGGATTTTATAGATGAATATTACTGGATTGTTACAAGGGAAAAGATCAAGAAATTGAACAAAAGAGGATCTTTCCCAGTTCGTGTATTGACTTGGTGTTAGATGTATTGACTAGTCTTTATTTAGTGTGCTTTGTGGACATCTCATGTAATGTTTTTCTACTTAGTTATTGTTGGTGTGGCAACTGATATATTAGTTGTATTATGTGAAAGCATTATTATTCTATTAGATGTCAAATATTATTTGCTTTATGTTATTATTGATTGATGTGGGTAGTTCATAGAAGTTTTTATAGCTTCATAGAATTTATTTTGCATAAGACAATTATATTAATGATAGTTTAAAGTTAGGATTTTTGGAGGATAATTGGAAACATAGTGACATTTTAATTCTGAAACCTTACTTGAAATTGTTCATTAATGTGATGGGTCTGTGCAAAATGGATGCATAAATGATAGACATTAATAATTCGTGCATATATGTCTGATGTGTTCAGATCAATGGTTTCAGCCATAAAGAGCATAGTTGTCGAGCTGAACAAAGGTGAAAAGCTCAATGGCGATAACTATGAAATATGACACATGAAAATCCAATATGTGCTGGAAGAGCAAAAGGCACTAGAAGCTCTTAACCTGACCATGGTAGAACCTGAAGAAGAAAACACTGCACAGCATAAAAGAGATAAGGAAGCATTTGCTACATGGAAAAGAAAGAACTCTCTTGCTTGCATTACGTTGTTGAGTAGCATGGAAAATGACGTCATGCGAGAGTTCAAGCGTTTTAAGAATGCCAAGGAAATGTAGCATTGGCAGCAAGATTTGGTCATACTTCGGTGACCAGATTGAGGCAGCTCACTATTAGGTTTGACTCTTATAAGAAGCCTCATGGTTAGACCATGAAGCAATATCTTAGAAAGATGTCAAACATGATAAATGAGCTGAAAGATGCTGGCCATGTCTTGACTGATGAACAGCAAGTGCAAGCAGTGATTCGTTCATTGCTTCAGAGTTGGGAGCATATGAAGGTGCACCTAACCCATAATGAAAATATCAAAACCTTTGAGGATGCAGTGCGTCATCTTGAGCTGGAAGAGGACTGCCTCTTGGCGGCTAAGCCGAAAGCTGAAATTTATCATGCTGGTTCTAGCTCACATGGAGCTTCGAGCTCCAAGCGCAAACGTCCTAACTAGTTTGATAAAGGGAAAGGCAAGGAAGCAGGTCCTTCAGGGAAGAAACCTAAGCTTAACCAACATGAAAGAGGAAAGCGTCCTCGAGTGAAGAAGCTTACAAGGGTGAAGTGTTACAATTGTGACAAGAATGGTCATTATGCTCACGACTGTCGTAAGCCAAAGAAGGTATACACCCCTTGTACTTTTCAGAACTTTGTTTTTGTGTCGAGTTCTATATTCTTAACTGAGTCTAATCCTTTGTGGACTGTGGATTCAGGAGCGACAGACCATGTAGCAAAGGATAGAGAATCCTTCGTGGAATTCTGACAAGTACCAACTGGAACTAAGTGGATCTATGTGGGAAATAACTCCAGAGGTGAAGTGAAAGAAATTGGCACCTGCCAACTGAACATGCGTGGTGGACGCACTTTGTTCCTACATGATGTATTGTATGTTCCGGAGATTCGTCGGAATTTAGTGTTTGTTTTAGTATTGGTTAAACTAGGTTTTAATATGAACTTCCATAATAGAGGTGTGGATTTGTTTTTGGATACAAATTACTATGGTTGTGGTTATTTTCTATATGGTTTCATTATATTAGATATTGACTATGTTAATGCAAATGTTTGTTATTCCCTTCTCACGTCTTCTAATTTATATGATAATGATATGAATGTGTGGCATGCTAGACTTGGTCATATTGGCCAACCACGTATGAATAGACTAGCCAAAGAAGGCTTGTTGGGCAATATTGAAAAAGTCGATTTGTCCATATGTAAGCATTGCCTAAAAGGGAAAACGACAAGGAAACCATTTGGAAAAGGTAAAATAGCTGAATTTCCTCTGAATTTAATTCATTCTGATGTATGTGGTCCAATGAATGTGAGAGGAAGGCATGTGGCTGTTTATTTCATCACTTTTATAGATGATTATACTCGATTCGGATATGTCTATTTGATTTCTCATAAATCTGAAGCATTAAGTTGTTTCAAAAGGTTTATGAACTTGGTAGAAAATCAATTAGATAAGAAAATAAAAGCATTGAGATCCGATCGAGGTCGAGAATATTTATCTGATGGGTTTAGAAAATTATGTGATGACAAAGGAATAGAAAGACAGTTGTCTATTCCATATACTCCTCAACAAAATGGTGTTGCGGAAAGAAGAAATAGAACCCTACTAGAAATGGTTAAGTCCATGATGGCGCATGCTAACTTACTTATAACTTTTTGGAGTAATGCGTTGTTAACTACTGTCTATATACTTAACCGGGTGCCTTCCAAATCAGTTACTTCCACTCCATATGAGTTTTGGACAAGTAGAAAATCGGACTTAAGTTTTCTTAAGCCATGGGATTGTGCTGCCTATACTCATGAGTCCTCTCACAAGTTTGGGAAATTGGGTCCTAAAGGAAAGAAAAGTATTTGCATAAGATACTCCGAACACTCAAAAGGGTATGTGTTCATAGGTGAGCAAGAAAGTGGGAGTATAACTGAATTTGAATCACGGGATGTCATATTCTTAGATGATGAATTTCCTAAGAATGGCGAAATATGGGAAGATTACTCCTTATTTGAAACCTTGGATCAAGATAACGATATTAGTGGAGTTCGTCCAAGTGGGAGTAATATGAGAAATGATGAATTGAATTCAACTCATTCTCAATTACAACCACATGATGAGACGATATCATAATTATCTAATCCTAGTGGGAGCATAATGGGGAATGGTGTGCAAAGTGTACAATCTCTCATACCGCGAACAAATCGCCAAATATTCCCCGTGGACGTTTTGACATTGAAGGGGAAACTTTTATGATTGCTCCGCAAGATGAGGATGAGCCAAGAACTATTAATGAGGCTCTGAATTGCCCTAGTAAGGAAAAATGGATTCATGCAATGGAAGAGGAGATTGAGTCAATGAAGTCAAATCAAGTTTGGGAACTGGTTGATCTTCCAAAAGAACACAAAGCTATTGGGAACAAGTGGGTTCTCAAAATAAAGCGAAAAGCTGATGGCTCGATAAAAAGACATAAAGCTCGCCTTGTGGCGAAGGGGTATAATCAACAAGAAGGAATTGATTATGAAAAAACATTTTCTCATGTAGGGAGATTTACCTCGATTCGCATTATTCTGGCAATAGTGGCTAGTATGGATCTTGAGTTACATCAAATGGATGTAAAGACTGCTTTCCTTCATGGAGAATTAAAGGAAGAAATGTATATGGAACAACCTGCTGGTTTCATTATAAATGCTAAGAAGAAAAGGTATGTCGACTTTTGAGATCGATATACGGCCTTAAGCAATCATCGAGACAATGATATATGCGTTTTCATAATGCCATATTGGCATATGACTTTACAATGATAGATGAGGATTATTGTGTATATATCAAAAGATCCAAAGATCAATTTGTGATCATATCATTATATGTTGATGATATACTAATTGCTGGAAGTAATATGGAGTTTGTTAATACTGTCAAGAGTTGGTTGTCTTCCAACTTTGAGATGAAGGATATGGGTGAGGCTATATACATTATTGGAGTTAAGATTTCAAGAGATCGTTCGAAGAGATCGTTATTTCTTTCGCAAGAAATATATATATAAATAAGATTCTTGAACGATTTCGTATGCAAGAATGTAAACCCATAGACACTCCTATTGCAAAAGGTGAAGGATTAAGCCATAGATTGTGTCCAAGGACTTCATAAGAAAAGGAACAAATGAAACATGTTCCTTATGCTAGTGCTGTTGGGAGCTTGATGTACGCTATGATGTGTACAAGACTTGACATATGTTTTGCAGTTGGAATGGTAAGTAGATACCAATCCAATCCAGGTCAAGCACATTGGAATGCCGTTAAAAAAATACTGAGGTATTTGAAGGGAATTGCTGATTACAAGTTGAATTACCAAGGAAAGGATCTGCGACTTGACGACTATTCAGATGTTGATTGGGGAGGAGATTTAAATGAAAGAAAATCTACCTCTGGATTTTCTTTCTTCTTGAACAATGGCACCATATCATGGAATAGTAAGAAGCAAACGTGTATAGCCTTGTCCACGATGGAAACTGAGTTCGTGGCATTATCAGTAGCAGTACAAGAAGGAGTTTGGCTTAAGAGATTTTTAGATCATTTAGGTGTTATTAAGAAAGCTGCAAATCCATTATTGGTTAACTGTGATAGCCAAGCAGCTATAGCGTATACCAAATATCCAAAATATCATGGCAAGACTAAACATATAGATTCAAAGTATAACTTTGTCAAAGATATGGTTGCACGAAAGGATGTGAACTTACAGTACATATCTACGCATAGAATGGTAGCAAATCCTATGACAAAGCCAATACCTAGAGATGTATTTTGTGGTCATGTAAAATCTCTAGAATTGCGTAGAGTCTGATGTACTGGATTGTAATTTCCCTGAGTTGTTCATATCTATGAACTATTTTTTTAATGCCTATGAATCTTTGTTTGATCTTGATGCATCTTAATGCTCAATGCATTACTTTAAGTTGAGAAAGTATGTCGGACAGATATAAGATTGGCCCACTCACAAGGGTAATCGCCTCTATTTACTGTGTGATAAATAGATATGATACTGTTTTTAAGCTTATTATCTATGTGATAATCGAGAGCTCAAGCTTAAAATACGTATGTCGTCTTAACTGAGTCTTAAGATGATGACATAATACTTACTATGTCTGAAAGTAAAATAACCCGTATATTTTACTTTATCTGTCTATGATGCCAGATGTGAGTTTTGATGAATTTTGTGAATGAGTAGATACGTGAACTCAAGTTAGACATTGGGTATGTATGAACTATCATCTGTACGGTATTGAAGGTGTAGACATACGTTCCATGGGAAAGGAGTTAATACCGTAATACGTATTTCATACTACGTATGCATGAGATGACCAATAAAAGTGGCAAAAGTTTGATCTCAACTTTTATGCTGTGTGAGACTCTTGAGGAAAAGAGTTCCTCAATTTGAGTGCCCTCATGACTCTTACTTATTCTCAAGATTTCTATTTAGTGTTTACTATCTTAGGATGTTGCCAATAGTCATGAGTTGATTCGATCTAATGGGACATTTCTAGAAAATCAAGTTGAACTGAAATTGAGAATTTGAAGGAAAGAGGAAGATCGAATTTGGATAATCACATTGTAATTTTGTATTCACTGGTCGACCAATTATGACTGTCTTTGGAATAATCATAATTGTGAATACAATATATATATATGAGATCAAATTTTGTTAGGTAGACATCAAGGCCCTGTCTGCAGCGATCTCTGGGTGGGATGGTGCTCGTGAGCTCATCGCCGGAGACGGGCACGTGCTCGTGGAACTCCCACCGGCCATATTTGAGCGGGATCTTCCCTGCGAAGTAATTGCCTCCAGGGTGTAAATTGTTGGAAGATAGGCTCGAAAATCTTTTTTTGATTATGATGGTGCACTAAATTAGTTAGGGATTAGATTGAGATCGAAATTGATTAAGGTTGATTTCTAGAATATATGGTTGCCATTTTTGTGTACATCTTATACTATATGAATAGAGCCTTGTGCATTCAAGAAGATTAAAGAAATACAAAAAAAAAAAAAAATTCCCTAAACTACTTCTCTCCAGTCTCGCTCCTCTGTTTCCTTCGGCTTTTCTTGCTTCCTTTCACAAATGACACACATGCAACGTTGAAACAGAACCCATCTCTCTCTCAAAATGCAGAGCACGCTGCTTGCTCCGTCTCCTATGACGCCATTCTCCGTCTCCTATGACGCCATTCCCGAAACCTCGAAGTGGAGACATCCTTCGGTCCCCTTCGACTCGCGATGCATCGCCCCTGAAGTCGCTTGAGCGCGGGGTCCATAACTCCGGCCTCCTGCCTTTGAGGACGGTTTCGCGGCTCCGTTCTGCCTCGCGACCCCATGCGCTGGTTCCAGCTGCTTCTTCTTCTCCTTCATCTTCGCTTCTTTTTCTGAGATGGAAGGAAGATGGCACCAAGGCCAGGACTGCTTCGGCGCCCGGGATAGCGGAGGACGGCCCCATGAAGCTGGGCGGCATCGCGAGGACGCTGCGGGTCGTTGTCATGTCCGTGGCTCGGTACCTTTTGAACATCTACTTCAACATTTGCAACAAGCAGGTCTCTCTCTCTCTTTCTCTCTCAAGAATTGTGTCAGCAACACTGGTTTTGGGTTGGTTTAGCATAATGAATACGATCTGTGTACGAGAATATTTCGCAGAGTATGCCAAATATGGACGAGATGTATATTCAAACCGGCTTGCGGAGTGGGTATATTCAACGTCCTACAGTCACATCACTTAGCAAGTGGCAAATCGATCTTGCAAACCCATCCTTTCACACCCTAGTACCATTCACGACAGATGAACACTCTTGTATTCCGAAGAAATACCACCTGAGACATGCCCATCAAAACAAGAACTCGCACAGCCATTCACTGTAGTCCTTCTAGCAACGAAAGAGCCCGAAGCAAGAGGTCACGACAGTTTTTGCAGTAAAAACGCCCCCTTCCTTCTTTCTGGTGTAGAGACAGAGGAAAATCCGCAGTATTCTGAATATTGCTTTCAGGGAAGTAATTAAGATTGACATTTTCCTGAAAGTAAAGCGAAAACCCAGCTCCATGTCGGTGCACTAGAGATTTCCTCACGAGCAGATGAATCCATGCAGTTCAGTGAAGGCGGCTTTCCAGAACGGTGGCGTAGTACTTTACTTGTATAGGTTGGAACTACGAAGCTTTACGGACATGGACATTGCCTCCATAGCAGTTCGTCGCTCGCACGAGCGACGGACAGACCGTTACTGACCACAAAACTTGCGGTTGGAACCTTACGACCTGTTTGTCCGGTTCCTTGCTGTAATGTTATTACCTTTTAGAAGCTTTCGATGCAAACTAAGAAACAAGGTCCAGAAAATGTCGAATAATTATAGCGGTAATAATCACAGCAATGATGAATATAATACACCAGTCGGGTATATATTATCTCTATCTATAGTTTCTACTTATTATTCACGATTTTTCTCTAAGTTCATAAGAGAAAGTACTTATTTTTGGAAAGATTATGAAAAATAACGTTCAGCTTTAGGCTTAAGCATTTGATATATGAATATTTTGGAATTTCTCAAATATTCCGTGATAAATACAAGTTAAAGTGATAACGTCCTGAAAACTTCACAAAGTCAATAATAGAGATCACCCAAATAGACCCTAGTCGGCATCGGTTTTCGGTTCTAGGACTAGGCCGTTAATCTTAGTTTTTGTTAAGAAGTTAGGTCTAGAAGGACTGCCCAATGATACTAATCTTTCATTTAGATCTGTTGACTAGGGTTGGCAGCCCCCCTTCCGCCCGCGCCCCCCCTCTTTTTCTCTAAAGGAGGTAGAGGCAGACCGGAATTGCTGGAATAAATAGCGGGAATCAAATGGTAAAAATGAACTAAAATAAAAGGAAAAAATAAAACACAAAGGTCCCCGGCTGCGTTATGCTAAAGTAGAATTCCTCCCTTTATTTTTTTATTTCTAACCTGGGAGCTATGCTTGCTCCAAAATAATAGAATTGTGCAAGTACACCCATAGAAATAAAGTAAATTTTGGGATCTTTTTTTATGATATGAACTGTTCATTATAAGCCATCCATAATGAGTTGAATTCTTGTGAACTGAATATTGAATATAGAAAAGTAGAATTTTTAATAATTATCAGATATCATGAAGATAGCGATTAATATGGTGATATAGAATTTTGAAGCAAAATCCAGCCTCATTTAGTGCATTAAAATTCCTCTCACAGGCAAATGTATACGCATACAATATAATGCAAACGATTTTCTAGAACAAGTTTGGAGTATATTTGTTTCAAGGAATATTTTATGAATGAAGGAAGATGATTAGTTTTCATTTGTTTGGCGGTTTAGGAAAAGTCATTTCCTTCTTAAAGAAAGGGAAGCATTTTCCTTCAATCTAAACTTCTTGTTTTCAATTTATAGAAAATGGTTTCCGTGCTTCGATTAGTCGTCATCCAAATACTGGAAAGTCAAAAAGCAATTTTCCAAAACCAATTTTTCTTTGGAGAAACTGACCCTTAGACTTCATTTTAATTCAGATTTCCAGTTTCTGCTGACAATTTTCCTTGTATTTGGTAACTGTACAGGTCCTGAAGGTACACCCTTTCCCAGCAACAGTGACAGCATTTGAGTTTGGGTGAGGGACAGTGATTATTCTCCTGATGTGGGCATCTAGACTCTATCCAGTCCCCAAGCTCACTCGATCTCCGGTGAATGCTGTGTAACAATTTCTAAACGAGTAAAGAAAAGAGGCCAAACTGTTTTCAGTTCATCTGTTGATGGTAGTTGATGATCTTCGCTTTACCGAAAACATTCTAAAAAACTTTCAGCTTGCAGCAATTCTACCACTGGCTGTGGCACACACAATGGGGAACCTCCTTACCAACATAAGTATTGGGAGAGTGGCTGTTTCTTTCACTCACACCATCAAAGCCATGGAGCCTTTCTTCACAGTTGTTGTTGCTTCTCTGTTCCTTGGGGAGGTATTACTTTCTTTACATTTGTCACTTAGCTGATGCACAGCAAATAGCACATCAAATTTTCCAATTTGGCAGTTTGCTTTTGGAACATTATCTGTAAGGGCCCCTTTCTTAGCTTACCTTAGAGAAATTACCAGTATATGCTTCGACACTGACAGTCGGTAAATCGGTCTTTTATGTGCCGGGTAATAGATACTTCATCACAGCATTTGTTTCTCATTCCTGGAGCCTGTCCTTTTCCATTAAGAGCATTCTGAGTCTGTGCAATTTAGGGAGAAAACAAATCTAGGATAGCAACTGAGCACGGGATCGATCCTAGCTGTGATCAGATTTTAGAATTTCAGGACACACTGAAACTGGGACGAAACGACCCGATTCACAGTCCCTCAAACATGAGGATATACAAATTCATGTGCATGACTCTTGTGACAGAGAATGCGATGCTTGACAGATAAACATTTGCTGTATTCTCGTTCTGAAGTTCTTGAAATTTCTGTCCTTCCTATGCTGAGTTTCATGACTTCTGAAAGAGTCATGTGGAGCACAACCTATGTACTGTATGATGAAATCTACTGATATTTAGCTTGAATTCAATTTGGGCTAATATTGCCCCCAGAGGTCATCATTCTGGGTTGTTTCCTCCCTGGTGCCAACTGTATGTGGAGTGGCACTCGCATCTTTCACCGAGACTTCATTTAACTGGTGAGCTCTTCTTCTGCAATTCTAGTTTCAACATCATATTCAAAAATTCTTGATGTATCTCTGTGAAGCTTTCGACTGCAATCAGTGTCAAAACGGAAAGCTGCAGCTGATGTTACACTGATATGTCGATTATGTATAAGTTCACTTTTCGTGTATCAATGTTAAATGGAGTTAAAGTTGAACCAGCTTTACTTGTTCTAATTCCGACAATGATCTCCCTATTTCCATTCGAAACAGGATTGGCTTTGGCAGCGCAATGGCTTCCAATTTGACAAACCAATAGCGTAACGTATTCAGCAAGAAATTCATGGTCAACAAAGAGGTAATGTCCATTTATAGCTAATACCAGCTTCAATAATCACCATAGCTTCTGTAATCCCCCAATCCACATAAGATGGTAAAAATTTGTGAAGTGATCCATAAGTAGAGACTCGCCCCTAATTATTGCAATTCAATTACATTCTTAGGGGGCTTGGCCCCCAAGTCATTGTGAACTGTATCAGAGCAAGATGGCGTAGTTCATGATGTGCCGCTTTTCTAGTCAATTTTAACTTTTGATTGGCAATGGGTATGGGGGCTAACCGTTACTTCTTTCAGGAAACATTGGAAAATATCAACACCTTCTCAGTGATGACGATAATGTCTTTCATGTTCCTGGCTCCCACAGCTATTTTCGTTGAGGGTTTTAAGTTCACTCCTTCATACCTGCAATCTGCAGTAAATGACATTTCAGAGAACTGAAGCTAACCCACTGAAGTACATATAGAAAGCACCTCGGATTTAGTAGTTTACGGTTTCCGTGTCAGGCAAGTCAAGGTTTGCACATTAAAGAGCTGTGCGTGAGATCTCTTTTGGCTGGATTCTGCTTCCACAGCTATCAGCAGGTGAGACTCAGGCTATTCATTTCATCCTCTATCGTGTGCTTTTCTTCAGTATTAGCTGCAGCACACCTGATTGGGCGGCACTGGTCTCCGGGGTCCGGAACCTCAGAACTTAAGTGTCGCCCGAGAAAGTCGGAGTTACACCATTTCTTGTGAGAAATGTTACATCATGATTTATAAACGTCTAACCAGAGCCTAACTATGAGATTCATTTCCATGTACATATCTAAAGACAAAGCTAAAAATTTACCTGTCTGATCTTGCATGAGGTTCTCCGCAAGGTCAACGACCTGAGATTCTACAGTGAGACCTAGTATATAACGTTCACCTTCCCAATCCGAAGTTTGAATTTGACCCTTTTCATGCACTGTTAAGACAGAAGGTGATGAAGAACCAACGTGAACTCCAGTTGGAGTTGACGCACGAACGTGATTTTTTTTAATATGACAGAGTTGTCTCCATGTTCCCCCTATTCGGCAGGTCTCTTATGGGATACTACAGATGGTATCGCCAGTCACTCACTCCGTCGGAAACTGTGCGAAGCGTGTGGTGGTCATAATTTCTTCAGTCGTCTTCTTCCAAACACCGATTTCGCCCATCAACTCCCTCGGTAAATTCCTCGAATCAGCAAATTCATTGGCCCTTTTATATTGTTTAGCTTTTGGCCACAAGCAGATCGCTTACGATGATCTCTTCTTATTCGACCTGGAGGAATAATCCATCGCAACCGACTTGTGGATGGAGGAACTGCGTTGGCTCTCGCCGGAGTCTTCCTGTACTCAAATGCCAAGAGGATGACGCCAAAACTGAAGGTCTCATGAGGCGTGATGTGCTATGTAGAGGGAAAAGTAAGTAGTTCAGTGAATTTGACAACTAATAAAAATCCTAATTGAGAACTTCAGCAGTTGTTCATAACAAATACCCATAAAAAGTGAGGATAGTCTCATTTTTTAGTGTCCCTGTCCCAACCAGAGTCAGTCAATGCACATTGTCTTTGGGATTTCAGCCTATGATCCTTTGAATTCAATGAACAGTCAGATTAGGTCCCGTCGGATTTTCAACTCGAGTATATGTCATCAACAATCTCTTTCGATTCGAGGATCATCAATTTTGACGAAAGTGCCAATCCAGCGCAATTAACAACCCCCAGGTCGACACTGTTGCCGTAATTCCCCAACTAAACCGTGCTAATTCAGAGAAACATACACGAAGAGCGTACAACAAGGCGATGGTACCTACTACAGACATTCCAAGTACAGATCAAACCTCCATAGCAATTCAACCTGGAATGCTGGAATAAATTGGACACATTCCAATTTGTCGCTGCGGTTAGTGTAGACAAAACTCCCCATGGGAATTGCAAGGAGATTTATTAAATTGAAGAGGAGAATAGAATTAGAAACATGAACAGTTAAAGATGTTTTGGGCACCCCTTCAGCGATTCAATTTTGAGCCAGAGAAGAACTAAAACCCGCCTAAAAATTGGTCAACCGTTGTTCAGTCAGGTGCTTTACATCATCAATCAGTGGCCTTTGGACATGATGCACTTGACCAGATCCAAAATCCGAAAATAATCATAGAAAAGCGAGGACTCCTTGCCTTCCAGCCCATCCCTGCTGTGCCTGTTACTGCCGGCGAGATAGTTGCATGGGCTTCCGCCAATGATGAGATTGAACCCGCCAAAGGAGTTCATAAGCTGCTCCAGCCTGTCCCCATTCAACTGTTGAACATCCGCTATGTGGGTCAAATTGCCCTTCTGGTTCGTTTGCTCCCACCAACTCCTCATGATATTTCTGTTGACTTCAGATATTTCCATGGAGACCACGTTTTTTAGCGGGATTCCAAGCCGACGAAGAGCAACTTCTGCGCCACCAATTCCTGAGAAGAGAGAGAGGAGGTTCATTCCAGCAGGGAACAAATCCTTCAGGACGGAGAGATGATAAGCCACAGTATCAACCTGAAAGTATGCCAGAATATGCCTCCATAAGAATTAATGCACTGGATCAACATGGAATGACGATGCAATGTATGATGCAACTGGGTATTCTTGGTTCCAAGCAAACAAAAGGCAGCCATATACCTACCTGGAAGGAATTGCCCAGCGATTTGTATCTATGGGTTCTGCTAATCCCACCTCCTCTGGTGTGATTTTTTGGGAAACCCAAAAGCATTTCCACTTCATCAGGCTCCAACGGAGCCAGCTTGTTTCTTCCCACCCACACGAGGTTCCACTTGCGGCATTCATAATGGACATACTTTTGGATCCTCAGAGGAGGCTCTGACTCGCCATCGTGATGTTCAAGAGCCTCTCTGTAAGCTCTGCGCTGCCAATGCATGTTTGTAAGCAATTCAGCTTCGTCCTTGTGTCCCATAAAGGCCGCCACTTCTTCGTCAACGGCAATGCTTCATGAATCGTGCGCGGAGGGAGTGGAAGAAGAGGAAACCTGTTATTGATAGGCAGGTTATGGACATAGCCCCTTTTTCTTGCAGTAGCACAGAAGTACTTCGACTCTACAAATTCTGGTTCCACATCATAAAAGAACCGAGAAACGGTGTCCCAAACTCCCTTGGGAACAAGTGCTACGTATTCATAGTAAAAGTAGGCAGGTCCAATAGCCGCCTCTGGAAGTGTTCGGTGAACTATTGTTCTCGACTCCGTGGGTACCCCAAACCCGACCATGGGATTTGGGAGACGAATCGGCTCCTCATCTCCATGCAAGAGCTTTTTCTCGCCTCTTCTTTTCTTGCTCCAAGCATCACAATTAGAATGTTTCCTCTTCTTGTGCTTTGTAAAGTTATTGAGCAGTCTGGGCTGCAACGGACCAAGAAAAGAAACACCACTTTAAAACACATCCATAAGAGCCAAAACGAGCATGGATATAATTAAATAGGGTAAATCACCTCCTCTTCAGGTCCTAGAAGGGCATCTGCTTCCTTTGACATCTGACCAGCACATATGAAATCCGCCAGCTCGGCTACTGAGGCGTCAGGACCTACAACATCGAGAGGAAGAAAGAGGTTATCTTCTCAATCTTACCATGGATTGTCATGATTCAGCTGAAGACGCTGAAAACACTAATTTGAAGACATACAGAACTAGATAGTATCACAAAGAAATGAAGTGCAATCTTGATGCCATTAGAGAGAAATATTCTGTGAATTGTCCCGTTAGCCATAGGAGGAAAAAGAGTGAACAAGTACCATGAGTACAGCTTGTATATGAGTTTGTTAATGAACCATAACTCTTCTAGTGCAGAAAAATTACAACATATCATAAGAAGAGTGAAGAAGGAACAGAAGTGAAAGCAAGAAGAAAACTGAACCTCTGGAGAACTCCCCTCTCAAGTTGAAACGAAAGGAAAGGAAATCAAAAAGTCCAAACTCATCATTTCTTTGCATTATAAGAGAATAAGTTCATGTTTAAGCTGCACCAATGCACTGAGCACAATATTAGAAAAGCTCGCATTTTAGATGTGTCATTAGGAATCCAAATTTCTCAATCTCGTAATAAAATCCCCCCCCAGATCCACTAGAAATTTATTTTTCTTTTTGTTTGCATGTGACAAGATGCCAAAATCTTACAAAAGCGGAAGAATAGAATACAGATCACATCTTTCTATGGCGATGGAAGCTTCTTCCACTGTGTACCCCATATCCGTCAAAAACAACAGTTTCTTCTCTTCAGACGAAGGATTGACGACTTCCTGCAAGACCCATATAATTGACAATGATCAGCATTCAAGCCCATCCACCATAACTCTAAATTATGTTAAGTGCTTCAGCAAAATTATAGTTTCAGCATCGTTGCACATACAAACACTCACTTCCAGAAGAAGAAGAAGAATCAATTTTCACGTTAATGAAAACGAGGCACAACTGGGAACTGGTTCAAAGCATACCTTAATTCATGCACTTTGAGGCAGCATAGTAATTGTGTGCTTCCCCATTCAAGAGGGAATGACACAATTAATAGCATGACGTTACATTAACACATAACTCTCGCAAACAGCAGAGGACTCGAACTACCAATAACCCTATTCAATCTGTTTCTTCATGTCTAACCAGTGTTCAATTGCCCCAGAATTTTAGAGGTTCAACAAGCCCCCAGAGCAGGCACCAGGTTCCAGTTAAACCCACCAGTCCAAACAATCTGAATTTTGCTTTTATCGTGCCCAAAACCAAACATTCAAGACATTCCTAGGTAAAACATTATCATCTTTAGAATATAATCTAAACAGGACATTTTGTTAGTAAAGAAGGACTAAGACATTGAAACAACAGGTGACAAAGGAGAGAAACCTTCAATAAACCAAAAGGTCATTACGAACCTTATTATTGATCATATCCATTTCCAGGAATGTGCAATCAATAATTTAATAATACACGTGACACATAAGCATTTACATATCACTGAAAGTGAAATGAATAAACAGGATAAGTAAATCACATGATTAATCAACTTAGGATACTGGAGAGTACTATAGTATCACACGCTGGAATCAAGTCACTTATCTCTGAAGTGATTTTAACTATTCCACCCTGTCAAAAGTCTTTTAAAAGATCTGGCAGAATGGCATAGTGGGATGCACCCATAGCCTCCTTTCAGATTCCACATGATTCTCCTTTTCATTACCAACGAAAAAGCCATCCGTTTAACAGGAACGTGACTCAATTTAGAGTTTTGAAAGTAAGTTGATCAATGGTAGCCGAAAGTTGAGTGACCGATCCTCTGACAAACAGCAGCACCATGATGATTAATTGTTAGTTTGGTGCATCCATGGAAAAAGAGCCCAACTGTCTTTGCTTATAAATTGAGTCTGGAGCATTAGAAAGTCAGTAGCTTTAGGCGGGGGATTGACTAGCTTCTCTTATTATGCAGCCATTGCAAGTTTCCATGACGCTTAGCCTAGGCAATCCCCCGCCTAAAGCTACTGACTTTCTAATGCTCCTCCTTCGGGCAAAAAAAAAAAAAAAAAGAGAAAGAAAGAAAGAAACTTCACCGACTCAAGAAGCGGGACTTCGCTCTCGGATCTAAACTCTCATTCAAATGCAATTTCTCTGCGCGCATGTCGAGACTACACTCCCACAATTCGACATGATCAAGCGCAATTCCAGAAGCAACGGCGACGAGCAAAACTCGTTTCCTCACTCCACCGAGCCCTCCCCAGCAGCGGGGAACGCACTCCGGACAAAAGGCGACGCAGCGGAAGCCGCGAAGCTCCGGCGAGCGAGAGGCACCGGACAATCGCCGAAACCAGAAACAAAGAAGAGGGAGAAGACAATCGACGCGGGATCAAGCGAAGGCCAAGAGCGGCGGAGACCATCACCGGAGCTCTCCGGGGCGGGGTACCTGGAGAGCGGGAGGAGGAGGAGCCGGCGCCGGAGGACGCCGGATTCTATTCTCCGGGAGAAGAGGGAAAACCTAGAATCCTCGAGCAAGTCGTAACGCTCCCTGGCGGATACCGAGGGGCGCTCGAGGTGAGAGAGATGACAGGAGAATGTGGAAAAGAGAAAATATTAGGTGCGCCGGGCGCTCCACGTCACCGTGCGCCCGCCCAATCAGGATGCGACACGTGTTGCCACGTGGCTCCACCTGGAGCCGAGGCCCACCATTAGTTTTCAGTTAAATTTTTGCTGCTTCTCTTTCTCATTTAATGCTTCGTCCTTTTCTCCCGTTTGCACGCAAGCGTGCGTCCCTTCCCCTCCCATTCTCTTTCAAAAAATTTTGTCCCTGCATTTTTTCTCCATGAAAGCCGCAACGCCATCTCTCTCAACCAAACGCTCGCCGGTTGCCTCCAAGCTTGGCCGCCTCTACCGTCGCCATCAAGAGCCACTCGCTCCCAAGAACCCCGCCAATCGTGACTGGGTCCCGAACTCTGGCCATCTCCGTCTCGGCCTCTTCGGCGAGCGCGGACACCCAAAAGCCCACCGGTTGCCTCCGAACTCGGCCGCCTCCGCCATTGCCGCCAGGAGACACTCACTCCGAAGAGCCTCGCTGGTCGTGGTTGGATCTCGAGCTCTGACCGTTTTCGCCTCGGCCTCTTGGACGATCGCGTACACCAAAAGCCCAGCTAGTCACCTCCGAGCTCGGTCGCCTTTGCCAGTCGCCTCCAAACTTGGCCGCCTTTACCGTTGCCGTCGGAAGCCACTTGCTCCCAAGAACCCTTCCGGTCGTGGCTGGGTCCCGAACTCTAACCATCTTCGCCTCGGCCTCTTCGGTGAGCGCAGACACCCACTGGTCGCCTCCGAGCTCGGCCGCCTCTACGGTCGTCGCCAGGAGCCACTCGCTCCGAAAGAGCCTCGCCGGTCGCCTTCGAGCTTGGCCACCTCTGCCGGTCGCCTCCGAGCTTGGCCACCTCTGCCGGTCGCCTCCAAGCTTGGCCACCTCTGCCGTTGCCGTCAAGAGCCACTCGCTCCCAAGAACCCCGCCGGTCGTGGTTGGGTCCCGACAATCTCCGCCTCGGCCTCTTCAGCGAGCGTGGACACCCAAAAGCCTGCTGCTTGCCTCCAAGCTCGATTGCCTCCGCTGTCACCGCCAGGAGCTACTCGCTCCGAAGAGCCCTGCCGGTCGTGGCTGCGTCCCAAGCTCTGACCTTCTCCGCCTGTGCCTCCTCAGTGATCGCGGACACCCAAAAGCTCACCGGGCGCGTCCGAGCTCGGCCGCCTCCGCCATTGCCACTTTCTCCCAAGAGCACCTTCTTATGAATCTTACCTGTTGGTATGGATTCTGTGATGACTCAACAAAATTTTGTTGTTTAAGCAGATGGCAATTTGTATTTCACACCCTGCACTCTTGTCTTCGTAAATCATATTTTCAGTTTTAAGGCAATCTTTTTAGTTTGATGCTTGCTGTCTTAGGAGATAGTGAAGTTCTTGTTAGGATGGCGAGTAGTTCATTTCTTGGGATGTATGACTAGAACTTAACTGCCTAGGATTCCTGAGTTAGCATTGGTGCTGTCTTAAAAAATTTAGCCACCGAGTTTTTGCTCGTTGTTTCATGCCTCTGTTGGGAAAGCTAGTGTTAGTAGCTCCATTTGCCGGTGCCATCGTATTTAATTTTTATAGATGTCTGAAGGAAGATAAGAACTCCATTTTCTCAAAATGTGGATTCTTCACGATAAATATATAGTATATGTGTCAATTAATTCCGTTAGCTTGAAGGATGTTTCTGGGTCGTGTCTTTACTTTGACCATGTAATTTTCCAGAGCCAGTTACCCATGCATGTCCTATTTTCTGAGCTCATGATGAGATACCGAGTGATCTGTGATGGTTGCAACATTATCATTTTCTTTTCCTGGTTTACTTAAGTAGAAGCAGGTCATCCAATTGCCTAGCTTTATGTCTTTTAACTCATAATTTGTTCTGGTTTCTTTCTCTCATTGTAAGGATGCATTGATAGGCTTCCTCTTTTCTGACAATCTAATTGTTGGGATGTTATGCTCATTATTTGTCTGTAGTTTCCTCCATTTTTGGTAAATGTGCCGTGGCATATGTTCTGAGCTTGTGCACAATGAAGTCCCATACTTCTACATACATAATGGGGACCATTGGCTACATAGACCCAGAATATGCCCGCACTTTTCGCCTCACAGAGAAGTCAGATGTCCACAGCTGTGGAATTGTTTTACTGGAGTTGCTGACTAGCAGGAAAGCACTGGACAATGAATCCAATCTCAATGCAAAATTAAAGCAAGATTTGGCGAAATAGAAGAAAGAAAATTCTAGATTGAAAATGTTGGTTGTGCTATTGTTTATGGTAATTTTAGACATATTGAGAGATTTGGCAAACCTAAAGATGTTGGTTGGGTTGTTCATGAGTTTTAGTTGTTTGTAAATGTATGTGCATTTTGTTTGTAGGATGAATAAAGTGAATCTTTATGTCGGCATATCATTAAATTTGTTTTGCTATTACATATTTTCCCATGTCGCTACTTCTTGAAATTTCGACCAAATTCTTGCTTGAGAATATAAATGTTTGATTAAGGATTCTTAAATTCAAATTATAAACGTATTGAGGATCTTTAACATTGTATATTCTGGTTTCTGCAAAAACTAGCCTATGGGGCAAATGAACCGCACACTAAAGAACAAGATTGATGTTTTTGTAGGTTATTTGAGATTTACCATTTTTCAGTTCGAGCATCACTTTAGCGACCATTATCGAAGAAGTTTCGACAATTTGAATGAGCAAATTCAAAGGTGAGGATTTGAATATTGATGCTAACTTGACGAAGGTTCATCTTGTGAGATTTCTTGGTCATCTCCGAGAGCGACCTTTCTCTCTTCTAAATTATCTTGAATCAAATAAGTTCCTCTTTTTTCACATCCAATGCGGAAGTTATGGAGGATGACTCAGCCAAAGGTTTGTGCGGTTTGAAATGAGCTTTTGCGCCCGAAGATTGCCCAACTTGTTCCATATGATTTATAATGGTTTTGACCTCGTCCTAATGGATGATCCTCACACCAAAAACAATCACAAAGGCCAAAGTCGGTGAAGAGCCAATTTGGCTGCAAATCGCAAGCTCCTCCTATCGTAGAGGAACAATTGCCTATTCACATGCATCCGAAACAGAAAATATTATATAAACCATTTCTATATATGAGCCACAAATAAACCACGTTTAAACATCTTGTTTTAAAGCACCACATAGATAAAGAAAATGGCTGGCTAATGATTTTACAAAACTCTCTAGCCTTTGAACATGGAGGGGAAAGAGAACTTAGTGGACAATGCAACATCATTGGTCACATTCATAACTCATAATGACATTGTGTCTATGTACAGCAAGATAATAGTGAGCAGGCAACCATCTAACATCAAATTTGTGCCCATTAAATTTGAGCACGCAACCATTTAACAATCTCTAAAGCTACATTCATGTACACACTATGAGGGTCTAGTCTACAGATATACACCTATGTCGAAGAGATTCCTGCACCATTTCCAAGCAGCCATCGATCCGAAGTTCAATTGGCGAACTTCAGATTGCCTAATTACCAACCGTCATCTTGCAAACGGTTCAGATCAGCTGTTAAAAAAATAATTTAAGTGGTTTTGAACCAATATGCCACTCGTAGGGAAATCAATGAAAATTCAACTCCAGCAAGTGACCTTAGCTTCTTTATGTATAGGCTCCCGCGACAAGACACCTGAGAAATCCAAAAATGTGCAAGAAATCAACAGAAGGTGTCTGAAGATGAGCCAAAGTAGCATGGCCACCTTTTACCTACAAGAACATATAATCCAGAAGAACATTCTCTCTAACCGAAGAACAAATGGCAAACTAAAATAACAATCTTGACAAGGACAATCAACTCCAGCACAATATTAAAGAACAAGAGGAGATTAGCACAGATTCCAAACCTCACTAAACACCACTAAATTTCACTTTGTTCTTCATTGACATTTATTCCAACGCCAAACAATTATGCAGTGACCTTGGTAGAAAAGAATTTCCTAGAATGTACATAGTTTGCCAGTCAACCAGTAAAAACATTGGCAACTAAGACCAAAGCAATAAAACCAACTTCAGCTAGACTCTTCCATAAAACAAAGATCATATAATACCTAGTAAGTATAAAAATGAGACGGCGGCGAGGAGGCGGCGGCGGCGGCGGCGGCGGCGGCGGCGGCGGAGATCGAGTACCGCCGGACGAGGGGGGCGCTTGGCTAGTGCTGGTCATCGACGTCGAAGGAGGCGGAGGTCGACGACGACTTCCGCGGCTCGAAGCCACTCTGGACCTTGGAGGCCAGCAGGAGCTGCGAGGGCGGCGAGGAGGCGGCGGCGGCGGAGATCGAGTGCCGCCAGATGAGGGGGTTGGCCGATGCTGGTCGTCGGCGTCGAAGGAGGCGAAGGTCGACCACAACCTCCGCGGCTCGAAGCCGCTCTGGACCTAGGAGGCCAGCGGGAGCTGCGAGGGCGGCGAGGAGGCGGCGGCGGCGGCGGAGATCGAGTACCGCCGGACGAGGGGGCCCTCGGCCAGTGCTAGTCGTCGGCGTCGAAGGAGGCGGAGGTCGACGACGACTTCCGCGGCTCGAAGCCGCTCTGGACCTTGGAGGCCAGCGAGAGCTGCAAGGGCGGCGAGGATGCGGCGGCGGAGATCGAGTACCGCCGGATGAGGGGGCGCTCGGCCGGTGCTGGCCGTTGGCGTCGAAGGAGGTGAAGGTCGACCACGACCTCCGCGGCTCGAAGCCGCTCTGGATCTTGGAGGCCAGCGGGAGCTGCGAGGGCGGCGAGGAGGCTGCGGTGGCGGCGGCGGAGATCGAGTACCGCCGGACGAGGAGGGCGCTCGGCCGGTGCTGATCGTCGGTGTCGAAGGAGGCGGAGAAAGATTTTTGTGAGAGAGACTTCGTGCGGGAGAAGACAGAAGAGAAAGGGCACTTCAAATGCGAAGGGCGGGAGAAGGACGCGGCCATCAATGAAGAGAGAGAAGGACGCGGCAAAAATATGACTAAAAATAAAAGTGGGACCCGGATCCACGTGGCGACACGTGTCGTATCCTGATTGGGCGGGGCGCACGGTGACGTGGAGCGCCGGGCGCACCTAATATTTTCTCGTTTTTAGAGAGAGAGAGAGAGAGAGAGGGAGAGGAGCTTCGTAGTAATGCGCAGACGGGAAGAGCAGCAAGAGAGAGAAAGAGAGAGAGGACGTCGGTTTTTGATGCGGGGAATCGGATTTTGAGAGCCGGCGAGTGGGCTACGCGCGCCGCGGGAGGAGTGTCCGGTGCACTCGCGCGCTTGAATTCGCATTTTTCACGCTCGGTTTCTCTTTTTTTGTTTTTGGGAAAACGCGTTTCCATTTGATTTTTCGATCTAATTTTCTTTTAAGTAAAGTCGGAATTTCTTCTCTCATTTAAGTTGTTTTCTTTTCCAAATTTGAAGCTTATGCTCACTTATTAAGTTCCATAATTGCATTTTCGCGATTCGCCTCGAGAATTATTTTATTATAAAAACTAGCTTTCATGCATAGCATTCATTAGATAGTTAATGATGTTTATCTCACTCAAGTACACAAATAAACTCAAATGTTTTTGAATATCAATTTTTCGTGCAAAAATTTCAAATAAATCGATTAGGCTCATGGAAAATGAAGAATTCCTCTTTCAATTCAAATTCATTTTTTTGTTGTTGGATGATTTGATAATGGATTTTCCTTTTTAGTTATTATCGATTGATAATTAATTCTCTTTTGATTTGTTATTGATAATGAATTTTATTTTCTTGATATGTGATTGATAATGAAATAACATGATGAAGGGGGCATCAAATGAGTGAGTACTACATATTCTGTAGTCTCGAGAGCGTGAAGAGCATTCACCTTTTCCCTCCCCACTTTTTATTTAACACAAATGCTAGCTGACACCACTTTTCAAGCAAATCGTTCCAAGTGTGAGAGCAACGACACCTTTTGCTTTTTATTTGTTCCCTTATTTTTGACGTCATTTTTCTTTGAAAGTAATCGGGCACTTTGATCATCACTGGGCATCCTTCTAGGCCCGGATCTAATCAAAAAGTGTCCCTAGAGCACTTTTAAATGATCATATAATAAAAGTTACCGGTGGTTATATATTTATTTTCCTCGCGATATATATAATTAATATTTTAAGCATCATACTTTTTATAACTAGATATATTTAAATTTAAGTTTTTTTTTTTTAAGTTTTTTGTTGGACCCGTCAAATGGGTGGGCCGGGTCGAAAAATGGGTCGACCCATATTTGACCTATATTAACCCGTTTTGACCCATATTCATGTAGTGTAAATCAAGCGACTCATACCCGACCCGACCCGACCCGTATTGCTAAAACCTATTAATATTCTCAGACATATTATTTTCTCGAGTCCCATTGTTTCATTTTTTTTTTTTTTGTTCTATGGGCAGTTACTGGTTCGAGTTTGTTTCGAAGAACTAGTCCGGGTCTATATCCGTTTGCTGTGTCAAACATATTCTAGTTTTTCTATTTTACTGCCGCTAAGAGAGCACTAGAATTGAACTTGCTCGAATCACCGTCAACTTTTTTGGTGCCACTTCGAATAATAGTTGTTTTTATCCAATTTTTTCTGTTTTTTTGGCTGGAAAAGGCATATAGTTGGGTCTCAAGACCAAAGAGCCGCATTCTTTCTGATCCTTTTGGCTAGGATAAAGGAATAAAGTTCGGGCCTGGCGTAGGACTAATTCATGTTTGTTTGCAGATAAAAAAAGCAAGAGTAAACAGAGAGACTGTTTTCTTGCCTCCTGCATAGGATTGCATCAGTTACAGGACTCCCAAAAGCCATGTTTTACGTTGATGGAGAGTTGCCACGTTAATCGAGGTTCCCCACCCTTTTTCACTTATTAGGGGGAAAAAGTTTCACGTATTAGTATCTTTTTTCTAATGCTTCCAAAGTTTGGTTCTGTCGATTGTGTAAATATGTTGGCCACTGCTAGTTTGTAAGCTTATACATTTTACCGATGCCAGTTGAATTCAACGAGTTAATTGTAAAGATGATATATATTTCCTCCAGCCCCTTAGAGTCCAGACGAAATTATTCTGTCATATTTTCATTTTCGTCACCTGATGCCGATCAAAAGCGAGGATGCATATATTTAGCTCATCCGATTAGGTACAATCAGTGAGATGCATGCATTTGAGTATTCACTGAATCGGAGCTGTAATGGTTGCTTTTAGTCTCTTTTGTGTGGCTTGATTCATGAATTTGCTTAATCCTTTCGTTTTTTTGTACTTCTTCAATTGCCAAGTTTAAAACGATATGGCAGGCAGGGTATTTCATCTTGACATGTTTTGTTTAATAATCACTCAGCTACTAGACTGTATATTGCACTCTCAACAAGCTAGAGGAAGTCAAAGCAGAGGAAGAAGAAATGGGCCTTCCTGCTGTTAGAATGAGCTCACAGCCCCGCAAGCACAAGCAGAAGAACAAGCAAAGGCGAGCCAAAGCTGGAAAACTCGCTGCAGGTTTCCCAGTCTCCAAATTGATATTCAGATGCCGTTCTCCAGGTTAAATGCTTCTAAATCGGAGGTAAATGCAAGGCTGAGAGCAGTAGAAGAGACGTTCACTTCAAAGTTCCCCTACTTCATGACTAACATGAAAATATTCAGTATTGAGATGGCGAGACTAGTGGTTAGTATTTACTTTATATCCAACGCTCTCATCTCATAACTTGAGTCATTGTTTAGTCCCTTCCTTTTCTCGAATATTGAGTGTGTGGCACAAATAACTGCAGTGTATTCCCAAGGCATTTGCTCGAGTGCATATAATTCCCACGGAAAGGACTAACATTGTCCTGCGAAATCAGGAAGGGAAAACTTGGGAAGTGGTCCGTGTGGAAAATAAGGACTGGCATTCGTTTTCTGGAGGGTGGTCGGGCTTTGTCCATGACAACAAAGCTGGGGCCTGGAGACGTATGCGTATTCGAGCTTCTCCCCAACAAAGAATTCCTGGTCACAATATTTCGTTCACCAGAAACTTTGAGCCGCACCAATGAAAATGTAGTCATCCATATCACGGATTCTAGACTATGGTAGCATACTGGAATTACATTTTGATATTATGACTCCACTCGAGTGTAATTACTAGTCGGTATCATCGAATAATGTTTAACCGGGAAGATGGTTTCTTCATGATGTGATGCTTGAGTAGGGCTTGAAGCTTTTAGATCTCATAATTACTCTTGTTATGTTTTTGAGCTGGTGATAATCTGAAATCAATTTATGATTCCGACTAGTTTTTCAATCGATATGCTTGATATTTGGCATATATGTGTTTCGAGTCATTAGCATCTCTGAACTAGCATTGAGAGAGAGGGGGCCATCATTTCGTTGTAATATGATGCTCAACTAGGACTCGGCTTTCAATAGTCAGCTTTGAAGTTCCTCTCCTATCATGAAAATCTGTCTCGGGCCACATCTTCACGGACGTAGTTAAGTTCCCTACTAGACGAATGTGTGGACAACTAGATCCTCTAATAAACAGGCAACTCTCATCAAGGAAATATAGTGAAATCTGTTTCATCGTCCTGCAACAGCCGATGCTAGGGCAATTACAGATTACTATTGCTGAACCGGTGTATGAAGCTGAGATAGAAAAACATGGCTAATCTGATGTAGATAGACCTTAATGGCTAGGACCCTTGGTTATGTAGATATTATGGTTCTTAAACTTATTGATACAAGAGTCATGGCAGTTGAATTCGACATATGGAGAAGATCATGATTATAGGTAGCAAAACCGTTTCATGCCAAGTCAGAGATTCATTTGTCGCTGTGGTTCCTGCTAAACAACCTGAAGTTGCATCAGATAGGATCATCTTTCCCGGATGATGTTGTATGGCGGCCTGACTTCTCCAAATAATTTTCTGTCAAGTGGCTGTAGTCGCTTGATCAGGAGATGGGAGGAGTTTGTCCTAGAGTCCTCCAACCATCTGTCGAATTCTATCTGGAAGGCAGAAGATGTTGTAGTTATGGAGAGTTGCTTCCGAAATTCTTCCTTAATCCAGAAGATGGAGCTCAATCCTTATGCAAACTAGGCTTGAACTAATGCTTTCGTTGCTTTATATTTCATTTTTTGATTCAATTCACTTCCATGTTCTTCTGGTCCGGTGTTGCAAAGAGAACCCATCTTAGTCCATGTACTTCGGCCTTTAGATGAATGAATACAAAATTCATTTCCCATCCAAAAACAAAAGTCAGAGCCAAAATGGTTATACTGATCCTCAAAGGACCCTTTCAGTCTTTTAACATCTGGAATCGTGGGTTTTTGCCCATTCAGTCATCTGATCTTGTTTCTTTCTGAACTAAAGACTGATAAACTGCATATCAGAGAAAACGCTGGAAACAATTCATCTCAAGGTGAGGGCCCTTTTGGTTAAAGCGGATTCGGATTTTCGTTTCTTGGGAAATCGAAGACGAAAAGCAATTTTCGAATTTCGATCTGTGTTTAAGTGGAACCTTTTTCCATTGAGAGAAGAAAAAAAAAAAAAAAAAAGCCGGCTACAGAAAAGAAAGGGACAGCGGTATATCCCCAAAGAAAAAACTAAATAAAGACTCAGTCAACGCGCACATCCGACGGTCCAACCTCCACGGCATCCCCGCGCCCGACGATCTCGAGCGGCAGAGATCTCCTGCTTCCTCCACGAGCAAGAACGGATCAACACGGGCTTCATCGTCACTTCCTTCTCTCGCGAGTCGCAACGATCAAGAAAAGATGGGAAAGGATTGAGGGTTTTCTCGACGGAGCTTGGGAGGATATTAACTGCACCGGCTTTCCGGATTAGAGAGTTTCCGTCGGACGATACCGTTCAAGGACGATGGAGACGGTGAGGAGTGAGGAGTGAATCCCGGCCGTCGAGGACAGTCGGACAAAGGGCCGGCGTTGTACGGCGGCCGATGATAGAGAGTCGTGCGATCAAGGACGTTGCCATCACGTTCCTTTGATTAACTCGGGTTTTGCCCACTAATTGCCTTCTGTCTTTTTCCTAATTAAGAAAGTAACTGATCTAAAGCACCTACTTGCAATTAAAAAGGTTGCTGTTTTTCCTCCAAGTTGTGGGAAGGGACCATTTTAATTTGTCCCATCCAATGTCAAGTAACATGAAACTAAAGACATTTACCTGCACGTTACAGCCAACGTGACCTGGTCTTCATCAAGCTCTTAGCAGAGTATAAATGCGGTCTTTGATAATCCATAAGACATATCAGCCCAAGAACAGCAAAAAATCATTTCGTTTTGATTGTTAAAGAACCATGGCATTAGTAAAGATGTTCTGCATCTTGGGACTGACTGGTTTTGAGGTGGATAATGACAGGATGTGACTTGGTTTCTGGCAGTTCATCTAGCTGCGCCGCGGCGGCGTTCGATTGAGCGGGAACAGGAATAGGAACGGGACCGATTTGATGAGGTTTGCGTTGATCGTGAGGGGCAATTGCTCGTTCCAGGACAAGATCGTGAACGCACAGACTGCCGGCTTCCGCACGGTCATCGTGTATGATGACCGTGACCGTGAGAAGGTCAATTTGGAGTACAGCTAGTCGCATTTGTCCTTTTGAGCTTTTCCATGACCAATTGATGCTCATTTGTCGGCCGACTGCTCGATGATAATCTGTCCTATTTGGTTCAACTTTGGGGAAATGCAAGGCATTTCTCCAATATCTTTTGCTGAATGGGCATTTTGCAAAAGGAAGAGTGTTTGGATATTAAAAAATGTGTATAACTTTAGATTGAACAAAAAAAAGGAAAAAATAGAAGAAAAGAAAAAAGGGAGGAGATGCTGCTGGGTGGAGAGGGGAAAATCGTGGACGAGGTGCCTCAACAGTGGTGCTAGTGGCGATGGGGAGGCAGCTGGCGGCAGTGGTGATGGAGGTTGGGGGGGGTCGTGCGGCCCAAGCGACACCATCCGAGGCCGGTCATGCAACCCAAGCGACGCCCGAGGTCGCCCGACCTCACGCCACCTCGCCTGAGGTCACACGACCTCAGGCGAGGCTCCTAGCGGCCAAATCTGGCCGCTCACATCAACACCGCCCACCGCACCCCCGGGCCGAGCTTCGCGGTGGAGCAGCAAGGCCGAAGAAGATGATGAATAGCGTCTTTTGAGGGCAAAATAGAAAAACACAATTATAATGAGGGCAATATTAGAAAGAAAAAAAAAACTCATTAAACTTTATATCAACATTTCCAAGGCCAACATTTGGCCAATGAGACCTAGAACGCATGCTGAACTAAACACCTCATATTTTTCCCAACAGGTAGTATGAGTTGATTGGTGTATGTGCTGATGCTTAACCATGACCTCCCTCGGTGGGATCATTTTGCCTAGTTGAGCTCAATTAAGTTTTCATTTTTTCCATTTTCGGCCAGTTCATACAAGACTTAAAATCTCCAAGATGGTGAATTCGATCTGCTGTTTGCGATTAGATTTCCTGGTACCTTCAATTCTCTTAAATGGAAGATTTATTGTGCCATCAGAAGATCATTGTCTTGTGTTGTTGGGAGATTAAGGAGCAAACACATGTCCCTCGTGCTGTGTCATGAACTTAAATCAGCATTCTGGGTTAATGTTATTGCATAAATGCGGGGCAGTCCAGGGGGCATAAATATCTAGAAACATTATGAGCATTGAATGGTTACTCAGATTATCGATTGATGGTACGTTCTCTAACGTGCAGTGATTGTTGATCCCAAGGATATCACGATTCCTGCAGTTTTCGTTTCGAATGAAACCGGTCAAAGTCTAAAGGAGCATACCCAAGTTGGAACTGGGGAATGCTGCATTTACGAAACTCGCGTCGAAAAAAGCAGGACAGTGCTGGTTATATTTTTCATCTCCATTATTGTAATATCTGGCATATTGGTTTTGATCTTGCATGTTCCAAGACGATTGTTGTATTGGCGAGGAAGAACGCATCATGTAAAACATGTAGATGATAAAATCGTGGCAGAACTTCCCAGCTTCGCCTTCAATTCTGCTCAAAGTAGTGACAAGTACACTAGGGAAGTTTGTGCCATCTGTCTCGAGGATTACAAAGATGGAGAGATCCTTCTAATTGTCACAACATGCAGTGGGAATTTTTCAGAATGATATGCATTAGAGATGGAAATCTGAAGTATCAATGGGAGCAACACTTGGGTTTTTTGTTGCCCCCATGCGCAGCCAGAACGAACCGACGTCGCCGATTCGCAAGGGAAGGCGCGTGCATCACACGTGCCCGCGCGACCGACCCGCGCACGTGCGATGCACGTGCGCGCGCACAATCGCTCGCGCGAGGCGCGCGCCAGCTGACGTCATCATCAGATGGAGGAGTTTGGATAAAACGCAAAAGCTCACACCATGACTAAGGGCCCCCATAGTTTGCAAGTTGCCTTTTTGATGCATCTGACTGTGTAACAAGTTGATTTGTGATTTGTGGATCCCGAATTCTCGGACTATGTTAGAGCAGGCGGGATTTACAAGTTGATCCCTGACAAGTGATGCTTTGCCCAACTCGTGTTATTCAGCTATGGTGTTACTCGTCTATCATTTCCAATTTTTTTTCCCCGCATACTTCCTTTCTTCTCCAGGTTCACTTTATTCAGGCTCGAAATGAGTCAGTGCACTCTACTTACGGGATCTTCTCTGTCTTCTCTTTGAAGATGCTCCTTCGAGTTGAAGATTGGCAATCCTCTCGGTAGCCGTGGCGGCAAACTCCCTTCGTGACCTTTGAGCTTATAGCTGAGACATTGATCTTGTCCCTTCAAGTTAGGACCTTGTCATGCCTAGTTCCTTGTATATATTTGTTCACGCTGTTGATCAGATAGATGATCCCAAATGAAAAATCAAAAGATCTCCTATCACTATAGTCTCCCGCGACTGGCAAAGTGAATGTTTATGAAGATTTAGCGAATTACATCTATGACACGTAATTTTAATTCACGAAAATGAAACGTTCTCGTGCTGACATGAAATGGACACCGGAGCGAAATTTGATGGAAGGACCAATAGACGATCCGACAATTTACAGATAATTACATTATCGTTGTCAATCGAAAAGTCTTGACTGGACGTGACTCAGCATTGCAGCGCCACCCTGTTTTTTTCCCAGTGCTAGGAAGATCACCAACTCCTTTTCCTTTGTTAAGCTGGATACTAGTAATCCACATTAAAATAGTTACAGTAATGTTTTTTTTTCTAGAAAATAATATTGAAGTTAGGTTATTATATTCCAATTAAAGTCTTCATTTGTAAAAATCAGAAAAATGTTAGAAAAACAAAACGCGGTTCGTATGTCATCACATAGAAGTCATTTGAAAATTGATATTTCGATATGCAAAGAGCTTGATTTACCGATCATGCTTGCCATGATACTTACTGTATCATTATATTAATAAAAAGCACAAGTTGATTAGATAGCCTTGAGAAATCATGAATTATCATGCATCTCTTTTTAAGTTAAAGGAACAGGTCATTGGAACAAAAAATTACACAAATGAGAAAAAAATATTTGGGACCGATTTTCTTCATGACAATTTCGAATGATAATCGAGGATGTGGAAGACTAAGTTTATGTTGTGAAAATGGGACATTACTAATTTCAAGATATTAAATCATTGCAATGTGAATTTAAATAGTAGAATAGTGTCAATAATCACGATTTATTTCTTCCAACGAAAAGTAAAATGCCTATTGTTTTTAAAAGCAGTTACCCAATGCAATAAACAGTCAGAACTTGATTGTTGACAAATATATCCGCGAAGTGCGACGATCACTTATTATTACTATTGATAGTATTGTTTTGCGATGGGCCTTTTTGCATCACAAAGCTCAGGTTTTCAAGACATAATAGGTCGAGGAAGGGGCCAAGATGATCGAGAAGCTTTGAGATGGCTAAGCATTATCATGAGTATTGTAGAATATTCTCAAGAGTACTATAGGTATTGTATACTAGTATTTTAGAGACTTCTCGTAATCAATTAGACCTATCAAAATGTGTCAAAATTTTTCTTAATCCGTATTTGACGGGTTGAGTTATTATATAAGTTAGTTATATTCAGTAAATGTGTTATAAATAGATTTAAAATGGTAAAGTCTAAAATAATATGTGTGTAAAATGGGCTTACAACTTAACCCATCTCTATGATTCTCTCTCACCTCACTCATTTTACATTCTCACTTCAGTTTGTTTATGAGTTTCCTTATATTGTGTTAAATATGAAAATGTCTTAGTAATATGAATCAGATTGGGTATATATTGGGCATGTATTACTAAATTTGTATTGCATAAAAATGAGTTAAAACAGACTAAATGCATCGATTTGAGTCGGATCATTTTCAATTCAATCCAAGCCACACTCAACCATAAGTTTGACGGGTCTATACTTGATGGTGTATGTAGTAGACATAGAGATTGGATGTCTATCGTTGGATCAAGCAAAGATCTATGGTTATAATTAGAAGGGTCTAAAAATGGTTATAATTAGAAGGGTCTAAAAAAAAGTATATGTAGGCAATTCTATGACTTATGTTTGGTCGTCCGGATTTTTAAATAAAATAGGATTGAATGGAATATAATATGAAATCCATAGATTTTACTATATCTTATCCACCGTTTGATAAGTGGTACTAATAAAGTCGGATATATTCACATTATATCATTTACATTTTTTTTTGTATAAATAGCATATCAGTGTAAATTAACTTAAAAGTTCACAAGAAAAGATGATAAAAATTTCTCATGACACTCTTAGTTATTTTATTTTTATTTGATTTTTTGTTGGATTTTCATCTTTTAAATTATTTTATTTTTTATTTCTTTTTTCCCCTTTCATCATTCTCTAATAAAATTTAATTAAATAGTAAATCGTACTATTATATCTAAAAGATGTAATGAATATAAATATATACTTATAGTTGGAGAAGGTTTGCCATCATCCAATGACACAACAGTTGATAAAACTCGATTGACAAGCTCCTCCCTTGAAGCTCCTACTCCTCACCCCCATTAAGTAGGGGCGTAAATGGTTCGGTTTGCTACCGATAAGAAAATTTATTGAACCAAATCGAAATCTCGGTACAGTTCGGTTTTTACTTTTATCTTCCTTTTTTTTCCCTTGCATACACTCCTTTCTATAAAATTTTCATTTTTTTAAAAATCAATTTTTTTCATTTTTTTTTTCTTTTTCTTCATTGTCGGTAGCTAGCCACAGTGGCGGCCAGCATGTTCTCAAGAGATTCCCAAGTCCTTCTCCCAGCTGAAGAATCCAACCCTTTTGCATCTCCTCATGAACAAGCTTACAGGTGAGATTCTTGAGTGAATTGTTGATTTGCCCAAGCTATAGAACAAGCTTAATAAGGCTTGCTTAATAGTGATCTTTCATTAATCTCAACATACGTTTTGTCACCATTGTTCGATATGCTTTTTATTCTTTTCAAGTCTTGTTCGGTGCTTCTATTTTGCTTGCTTAGTGATTGTGGGCGAAGTCCTAAGCAAGAGTAGATGATGGTTGGTGATGCCCGGGTGGTCTAGCGAAGCGTGTATGGTAGATGACAGTGAAATTTCATTCAATGTTTGAGTGACGCCATTCTTTTGTTGATTTTTAGTGCTAATGTTGAAGGTGGATGAGTTCACATACTGGGTTGGGCGAAGAGAGCTTTGGGCAGAGAGGGGCTGAGGAGAAGAGGGAATAAATCAAAAATAGAATAAGCCCAAAAAAAATTTGAAAATGGGCTGCCTTTTTTGGGGCTGGTTGGTGGGCCAGTGCATCATGGGCCGACAAGAAAATTGGAGTGGGCCTTAGGGCCGGCCTTTTTTTGGTCCAACTTGGATATTTTGACTTAAGTAGCCAAACCACGTTGAAATGGCAAGAATGTAGAAAGAGCCACATCTATTACTGAGCTCCGTCTCTTAGGAGTGCAGAGTAAACACAAACTACCAACATCTAGGAGCATGTTGCAGACAGGGCCACGAAGCTTGTCTGCTTATAAAAATTTGATTTCCTTAAAGTTACGATCTCTTTCGGAAGTCAACTCTGGATATAAATTCATTTCGGTCTTTTTAGAGAGCCTTCAGGGTCCTTGTGCAAGGTTGGCCATCTTCTTCAATTCCCTTCGTTCTCAAGGATCACTTGCATCTTTCTCACATTGCAAATATTCTTTTGTTAATTTTCCATAGGCGTATTCCTTTTTGCCGTAAAAAAAAAAAAAGATTCATTCTAACTCACCACGTGAACCCAAATTAGGTTTGTTACAACCAAAGCGACGGTGCGTGGGGAGGAGGGATGGTGGTCCGTTCGTGTCTCATTCCCCAAACGTGCGCAAGGAGAGGGGCATGTCTCTTGTCCCACATTGCCTAGGGAGGGAGTTCTAGACTGCCTTATAAGGCAATGTAATCTCTAATTGTACACATGCGTGTTCTTGGTGTAGTATGGGCTCGCCTTGTTGGGTTCAGCATTGAAAGTTCAACATAATTTTTTTTTTTGAGCACTTTGGGAGATGCAATTGCATTTCTAAGGGGGTTGAAAGGCCTTTTAGGGAATGGAGGGGTAGAGGTCCATTGGGAAGTTGCATTTTCAAAATGCAACTTCAAATATAACTTCAGGTACTGTTCATCTCTCCGGTGGAGAAGTCGATCGGAGGTCGGCGGGGTCGTGCGCGCTGGCGACCGCTGGCCAAGGGTCGCCTGACCTCGGTGACCGTCGCCGAACCTCAGGCAATGCCTAGGTCACACGACCCCAGGTGACGGCCGCCTGAGGTCGCGAGGTCGCGCGACCCTAGGCGACAGTCGCTTGAGGTCACACGACCTAGGTGGCCGAGATCTGGCCATCCGGTCGCCGGATCCGGTGGTCCGGTGGCCGACTTCAAAAAGAAAATAGAATTTTTTTTAATTTAATAAAAGTAATTTACAAATGCAAATTTTACCAAACGATATTTGCATTTCGGAAAATCCCATTCACCCAAAGGTATTTGTATTTTAGTAAATGCATTCCCTAAAAACCGAACCAAACGGGCCCAATATGTGTACAGTGAAGACCCATGGTATTACAAGTGGTATCAGAGTTGACTTTCGACCGCGGTTGGGGCCACAGCGAAGACCCTTTGCTCCTAAGGGGAGCACAAGGATGGGGCATGTCTCCATTGGACGTGCCTAGGGAAGGAGTTCTAGGTTGTTGGGGGTAGTATGGGCTGCACAATAGGTCTCTTTGCAATGAATCTCAGGCAATAACTACTTATAATTTCCAATCCAATTAATGGTTAAATCAAATTTCTCTTCGACCAACACCACAATTACTAAGATTTTTAAAGGTATTTTGATTTGCAATCCGACATTTTATAAAATCTTTAGTGGGAGAATATGATGTGGATCCCTACCTTGCAACTATCTTGAATTGCAGTTTCTGACTCATATATGGCTTGCCATTCATGCATCCCGATAGCATTTTAGTTCTCATCATCAACCCCATCGGGATTGCATTATAGCTCATCTAAATAGGGATTTTTTTTTATTACTATGCTCCAAACTAGCAAATGGTTTGTGCTGGATATTTATTGATTCATTCTTTTTTTTTTTATCTAGGTTCTTCGAGATTTATCTTTAAAATTGTCTTACTGATAGCTATTCTACTTATACTATGCTATTTGAATAGAAATCTATAATAAAAGTTCTACTTTTGCATGTTGATACTCTAATATCCAAAAATCTTGAAAACCTAGATAAAAAAATTAAATTCAATAAATATTGAGCACATAATCTCTGTTGGTTTGCAGCATAGTAATAGAAAATCTCTATGTAGATGAGTTGTGATGCAATTTCAATGGGGTTGATGGTGAGAACTAAAATGCTATCGGGATATACGAATGGCAAGCCATATATGAGCTAAAAATTGCAATTTTCAAGATAGTTACAAGGTAGGGATCCACCTCATTCTCCCACCGACTTGTTCTTAAGGATTTTATAAAATGTTGGACTGCAAAATAAAATACATATAAAATCTTAGTAATTGTGGTGTTGGTCAAGGAGAAATTTGATTTAAACATTAATTGGATTGGAAATTAGAAGTGGTTATTGCCTGAGATTCATTGCAAAGAAACCTATTGTGCAACCCATACTAAAGGCAGCACATACTATCCCAACAGCCCAGAATTCCTTCCCTAGGCACATTTGGGGGACAAGAGACATGCCCCTCCCTGCTCACCGCATGTCCGGGCGCACACACTTTGTGCACGTCCGGAGACCGAGGTGCGTACTCCACACTCTTTGTGGTGGTCACTTTTTTTTGTAGTAGACAAAGATAACGAAAGAGGCAAATCAATTTGATAAACTAAGTTTTTAGTTTACAATGAGGGAAGGGGGTGGATTTGTACGTACCATGATCATAAGAGGGGAGCTATACATGATAACGTTGAAGACATCGTAGATTATTCCAAATGCAAGAGTTCTTCTCCTATGGTCAAGAAAAACTAGCAAGAACTGTAGTGACACCGTAGTGACGAAGACGACTTTGTTGCAAAGCCAATAAACCACCTTCTTCTACCAAAAAGAAAGAATTAATCGTAATAGTCTGAAGTTTGTCAATGTGCCTAGGACAGAATGAGTTTGTAGAATTAATTACCTTTTAAAATTGTTTACCGATAGCCATTCTACTTATATCATACTATATGAATAGAAATCTACTAATAAAAGTTCTACATATGCACGTTGACACTCCAATGTCCAAAAATTTAATTCTACACACACTCATTCTATTCTAGGCACATTGACAAACTTCAAAATATTATGATTAATTCTTTATTTTTGTAGAAGAAGGTGGTTTATTGGCTTTGCGGCGAAGTTGTCTTCGTTGATACAGTTTCACTATAGTTCCTGCTAGTTTTTCCCGAACCATAGGAGAAGAGTTCTTGCATTTGGAATCATTTGCAATGTCTTAACATCATCATGTACAGTTCCCCTCTTATGATCATGGTACGCAACTGATATGCGGCTACGGCTAGGCAATCAAGTACGTACAGTCTTTTTGTGTTACTCGATATAAACTCTTTTTTTTTTAGGATCCGCTGTGATAATGAGAAAGATTTCTGGATATACGCAAAAAACGGTCGATAATATCAGAATCTGATACAAATCCACCCCATTCCCTCATTATAAACTAAAATCTTAGTTTATCAAATTGATTTGCCTGGTAAGGATTGATTTGCCTCTTTTTTATCTTTGTCTACTGCAGAAAAAAGGCACCACCACAAAGAGTGTGGAGTACGCGCCTCGGTTCCCAAATGTGCGCAAAGCGTGCGCATCTCGGTCTCCGGATGTGAGATGCCTAGGAGATAGCATGTCTCTTGTCCCTCGGATGTGCCTAAGGAAGGAGTTCTCGACTGTTGGGGTAGTATGAGCTGCTCATAGTATGGCTGCATAATAGGTCTCTTTGCAATGAATCTCAGGCAATAACCATTTCTAATTTCCAATCCAATTAATGTTTAAACCAAATTTTCCTCACCAACACCTCAATTACTAAGATTTCTATATGTTTTTTGTTTTGTAGTCTGTCATTTTATAAAACCTTAAGAACAAGTCGGTGGGAGAATATGAGGTGGATCCCTACTTTGCAACTATCTTGAATTGTAGTTTCTGACTCCTATATAGCTTGCCATTCGTGCATCCCAATAGCATTTTAGTTCTCACCATCAACCTCATCAAGATTGCATTATAGATCATCTACATAGGGATTTTTTACTAGTATGCTCCAAACCAGCAAAGGGTATGTGCTAAATATTTAATGATTCATTCATTTTTTTTTTTATCTAGGTTCTTCGAGATTTACTTTTAAAATTGTCTTACCGATAGATATTCTACTTATACCATGCTATATGAATAGAAATCTACTGATAAAAGTTCTATTTATATACGTTGACACTCCAATTTTCAAAAATCTCTAAGAACCTAGATAAAAAAAAAAATGAATCAATAAATATCCAGCACATACCCTTTGCTGGTTTGGAACATAGTAATAGAAAATATCTATGTAGATGAGCTATAATGCAATCCCGATGGGGTTGATGGTGAAAACTAAAATGCTATCGGGATGCACGAATGGCAAGCCATATATGAGCTAGAAACTACAATTCAAGGTAGGATCCACCTCATATTCTACCACCGACTTATTTTTAAGGATTTTATAATATGTCAGATTGCAAAACAAAATACATATATAAATCTTAGTAATTGTGGTGTTGGTCGAGGATAAATTTGATTTAAACATTAATTGGATTGGAAATTAAAAATGGTTACTACCTGAGATTTATTGCAAATAGATCTATTGTGCAGCCCATACTACAGGCAGCCCATACTACCCCAACAACCTAGAACTCCTTCCTTAGGCACATCTGGGGACAAGAGACATGCCCCCTCTCTAAGCACCGCATGTCCGGAGATTGAGGTGCGCACGCTTTGCGCATGTTCGGGCACCGAGGCTCGTATTCCACACTCTTTGTGGTTGTCACTTTTTTCTATAGTAGACAAAGATAAAGAAAGAGGCAAATCAATCTCATAAACTAAGTTTTTAGTTTACAATGAGGGAATGTGGTGGATTTGTTCGTACCATGATCATAAGAGGGGAGTTGTACATGATGACGTTGAAGACATCGTAGATGATTCCAAATGCAAGAGTTCTTTTCCTATGGTCGAAAAAACTAGCAAGAACTGTAGTGACACAATAGTGACAAAGACGACTTCGCCACAAATCCAATAAATCACATTCTTCTGCCAAAAAGAAAGAATTAATCATAATAGTATAAAGTTTGTCAACGTGCCTAGAATAAAATGAGTGTTTGTAGAATTAAATTTTACCTTTAAAATTGTCTACTATTCTACTTATACCATGCTATCTGAATAGAAATCTACTGATAAAAGTTCTACTTATGCACGTTGACACTCTAATGTCCAAAAATTTAATTTTACAAATACTCATTCTGTCCTAGGCATGTTGACAAACTTTAGAATATTACGATGAATTCTTTTTTTTTGGTAGAAGAAGGTGATTTATTGGCTTTGCGGCGAAGTCGTCTTCGTCACTACGGTGTCACTACAGTTCCTGCTAGTTTTTCCCGACCATAAGAGAAGAATTATTGCATTTGGAATCATCTCTGATGTCTTCAACATCATCATGTTTAGCTCCCCTCTTACAATCATGATACGTACAAATCCACCCCCTTCCCTCATTGTAAACTAAAAACTTAGTTTATCATATTGATTTGCCTCTTTCTTTATCTTTGTCTACTATAGAAAAAAGTGACCACCACAAAGAGTGTGGAGTACACGCCTCGGTCCCCAAACGTGCGCAAAACGTGCATGCCTCGGTCTCCAGATGTGCAGTGCGCAGGAGGGGCATGTCTCTTATTCCCGGACATGCCTAGAGAAGGAGTTCTGGGTTGTTGGGGTAGTATGAGCTGCTCAATAGGTCTTTTTGCAATGAATCTCAAGCAGTAATCATTTCTAATTTTCAATCCAATTAATGTTTAAATCAAATTTCTCCTCAACCAACACCACAATTACTAAGATTTCTATATTTATTTTGTTTTGTAGTTCGACATTTTATAAAATCCTTAAGAACAAGTCAGTGGAAGAATTCTTGCATTTGGAATCATCTGCGATGACTTTAACGTCATCATGTACAGCTCCCCTCTTACGATCATGGTACGTACAAATCTACCCCATTTCCTCATTATAAACTAAGAATTTAGTTTATCAGATTGATTTTCCTCTTTTTTTATGTCTACTACAGAAAAAAAGTGACCACCACAAAGAGTGTGGAGTACATGCCGTTCTATCACTTCCTGGCCAACTTTCTAAATGCTTGTGCGTGGACTGCATACGCCCTCATCAAGCTTGATATCTTCATTATGGTAATTGGAACATAATTTGAATTAGTTTCAACCCCTTCTTCTTTCCAAGTCTAGAGGCATAAGAATTAAAAGAAATCACCATATACACGAACCTATATAATCCAATAGTAACACATAACTTGGGAACAACCTGCAAATTAGCAATGGACTTGGGGTGCTGTTTGGTGCAGTGCAGCTCATACTTTACGATTGCTACTTTAGGTCCACGCCAAAAGGCGAGAAGCTGAACCAGCTACGGTGTGATGGAGGAACACTGTTTTTCTATAGGTTCATAGCTTTTTAGTATCCACTGACCTTAGTAGACGGGCTGCTTTTCTTTGCTTTTTAGTTGGACCAAATCTCCGTCTAGTTTATTAGCTTATTTGCATGTCGGAAATATCAAGGCTTGCAGGAAGTATGTTTTCCTATATGTATATGTTTAACACTTGTTCATAACTTGAATGATTATCGAATTATGCACTTTCAGTTCAGTTTGTGTTGTTTAGGGTCTCTGATATGCTTTGTGAAAACCTTTTTATTCAATGGAATCCAATTGACTTGAGGGACCCTAGGTATGAGTGGCTTCCTTTACTTGTTGGGGGTCCTGTAGATGGACCCCTCAGTATAGTTTTAGGTTTCCTTTATGGTTGAGGGTATTAATCTATTGGCATAAGTGAAGGCTTCCTAACAGTATTCACACATAAATTTTTTGCCCATAGACCATTTCCAAAAGAAAATGGGAATTTATTTTTCCACAAAAAAATATCTCTTATCAAATTTTTGTATATAGATTACCTAGGCATTTAATATAGTTTTTGAATGTATTTATTTTTCTTAAAAATAAAAATATAAAAAAATCAAAAAGATTAAAAAAAAATAAAAAGTTGGAGCTGATGATTTAAATGTTGTTAGCCAAGGCCGAAAGGTCAAATTGGAATTAAAACGGCAAGTTAGGGCCAAAATGTAATTTCTAAAAAGTTGAAAGACCAATTCACAAATTTTACAAAATTTCGCCCCAGCCCTTAAATCATCATTTAGGCCCTCGATTGGGTTGAAATTGAACTTTGGCTAGGTTAAATTAATTGAATTGGGCTTAAATGACCAAATTGCATTGAATTTGGTATTTTTGGGCAAGAAAATAGCAAACTTTGAGGGACTTTCTTGCAAAATTGGATGGGGACAATTGTGAAGATTGGTCAAGATCTTAAAATACTATACATAAGCTTGCTAATTGATCAAAATTCACAACTAAATTGATGGATTAAAACAGCTAAACCAGCTGCCAAAATTCAGTTCATGAGTTGGTCTCAACTCAGAGCTGTTGAGTAAGCAAATTGATGGTCCCATCATATTCTCTGCAGCCACCTAATCAACCTAATCTTTATACATGATGGAAGACCATAATTAGGAGTGCAAGTGGAAGAAAATTGGGCAGGGATAAGCTCCTAAAGGCATGTGAAAGTCGTAGCAAAACCCACACACTCAGCAGCTGTAGAAGTTTGAAAATTTTGGCTAAATCAGAAAGTGGGTGAATTAGCTCAATTAGCAGGCTTAGTAGGTGGGCAAAAACCGACCAAAAGATTGTTTAATTTGGTGGATAAGATCTCTGAAGCAAGCTTTTTGGAGGCATAAAACATAGGAGATAAGAAGCACAAGGGGGAGCTCACAGTCATTCTCAAAATACACTTTCACAAGCAACTCAAAAAAGGTTAAACTCAAAAAATCTAAATCGACATTTATAGAAAAAAGTGAAATTTTTGCAAACTTATAACCAAAATTAGCCAAAATTTTCAACTAGAGAGTGAAACTTCACTCAAAGATCTTTCAATCCATAGGTTACACGTCCCAAATGGAGTCGGGAAGGCCTCTTAAAGCCCCATGAAAAACACCCTCCTGTTGGGCCAAGTAAGACTGAAAATTTTTCAAATTGTTGAGCATGGTAGGTCACGGGTGAGGGAAAGCGAGTGATTTTGAGAAAATTGAGAGACAAATGAGAAAAATCATGACTTGTAACCCAAACTAAAATACATATAGTTTGGTTTGATGTTAATTTTTTCAACAAAAAAAGTCATGGAGTCTAGTTTTGGGGACTAATAAAAACCTTTGTCATCAGTTCTTTCTTTGTAGATCTCATTTTCCAATTGAAGGAGCCAACTTTTATGGACTCCCGAGGATAATTTCTTGATTTCCTTGGCCAAGAGCCACTTGAAAAAGAAACTAGTAAGCAAGGTAAGAATCCTAGATGTATTTTTGGTCAATTTTGAACATATTTCAACAATGAAAAATCAAGAGAAAATCAGTCCGGAAAATTGATTTTTGAGGCTAAAATTTTTTAGTGTTGAAATTTCTTCAAGAGTCTTGCATGTTTGATTTGTTATGTCTATTTTTGTGCATAACTTGTCTTCATAAGCTTGATAAATGTTATATGGGAGTATCAATGATACTAAGGTTAGCTTGGTTTGACCTTTAATTTTCGTGTGAGCCATGAGACCATCTAAAATTTGAGCTAAAAACCAAGCCTATCCACATTGATTCATGGTTGGTCAGTGTGGACTTTGCGTGCGTGCTTTTTGGAGATGTCGTTTTGATGTATTTATATTATTTTTTGAAATAGAACAGAGAATGAGCTTACAGCAAAAGCTATGTATATTATTCAAAAACTAAAAAATGCTTAAATACATACTAAAACTAAACCATAAACCCACATTGCCCACTAACAGCTTGCTTGGTCCACAAAACTAGCAACAAGCTAACATAATAGTTAAAAGATGTGCAGCTAACTGCTCCTACAAGATAAGATTGACCAAGTAAAACAACAATTAACTAACTCCTAGAAGACTGGACATCAACAAACTAACTAAACAAAACAAAGAAAAATAGATAATATGGTCTTGATACATCAAGACTCTCCTCCTGGATCAAGTACTGCACCCTCCTAGCTTTGCCCTGAGATGTTCAAATCGACCAACATGAAATGACTTCGTGAATGGATATGCATTCTGGTTTTTTGAACTGTAGCACATCAGTTTCACCTCTCCAACCTTATGCACTTCTCTCAAGGAGTAATACTTGACCTTAAAATGCTTTTGTTCTTCCATGAAATATTGAATTATGTGAAATGACAAGAGTAGCTTGATTATCCGCAAATACTTCTATGTCTTCTTCTTGTTGCATATGCAGTTCATCCATTATTTTCTTCAACCATAATGCTTGATTCAAGGCTACAGTAGCTACAATGAACTTAGTTTATGCAGTTGATTGAGCCACTATTTCCCGCTTCTTTGAACAATAGGAAAAACATGCTGACCCAAATGTAAAGCAATAACTTGAAGTGCTCCTTATATCATCTACTAATCCTATCCATTCATTGTTAGAATACCCCTACAACTTAAACTCCTCAACTCTACAAAACTTAATCCTATATAAAAAGTACCTTTCAAGTACCTCAACACCCTCTTTGCAACTACCATATGCAACTAACTTGCATAATTGAGAAATTCAAACAAGACACTTACAGGAAACATGATGTCTGGCCTAGTTGCAGTGAGATACATAAGATAATCAATCAAACTTCTATAAATTCTTTAATCTGCAGGTTCTGATCCATCCTTCTTTTGAAGATTTTCCTTATGACCCATTGGAGTACTCACACTCTTGCACTCCTCCATATTGAATCTCCTTAGATCTCCATCAAGTACTTCTTCTAACAAATAAAAACTTCATTCTAATTCTGCTTAACCTCCATTTCTAGAAAATACGACATCCACCAAGATTAGTCATTTCGAACATCTTCATCATCTCTTGCTTAAATGTAGTAGTCTGAGCACTATTACTCCCTGCCACCAGCATATCATCCACATAAAGAGACACCACCATTAAGTTAGATACTTATTCTTGACATATGAGTGGATTCACTAGGCTTTTCTTGAAACCCAAACCCAACAAGTGCTCATCCATCTTGCTGTACCATAGAGAGTTTTTTTCAGCAAATAAACTTTATCTTCTTAGCTTGGTGTGACAAAGCCTTTTGACTGCTCAACATAAATCTCCTCCTACAACACTCCATTCAAAAATGTAGATTTCGCATCTAACTAATATACCTTTCATCCTTGTTGAGCTGCCAAAGCAAGAATCATTCTAATTGTATCTAATCTTGCCACAGGAGCAAAGGTTTATGAGAAATCAACCCCTTAAACATGTGCATATCCTTTCACCACCAACTTGGCCTTATGCTTATTCATTGAGACATCATGATTAAATTTGGTCATGAGAACCAATTTTACTCCAATCACCTTCCTGTCTTCAGGCCTCTCCACTAGCTCCCATGTTTGGTTCTTTTCTATAATAGCCAACTCTTCCTTCATTGCATTCATCCACCTTTGATTGCCTTTAGCTACCTCATAACCTGTAGCTTCTAAAATAGCCACATTGCACCTCTGATATATATATATATAAAGATCTAGTACCCAAAACTGGAACATCTTCCACCAGCTCATCAGGTTCTAGTGAGATCTCTTTGTGCTTGTTTTGTGGCTCATTTGTCCAATCCAATTTCTCATCTTCCAGGAACTGAACATCCCTGCTAGCGATCACCTTCCCTGTCTATGGTTGATAGATCCTGTAACCTTTTGACACTAAACTGTAGCCAACAAAAATCCCAAGTTCAGCTTTCTCTCCTAGCTTGTCTCTCTTAACCTATGGAATATGAGAAAAACACAAACAACCAAAGGCTTTAAAATATCTTAGAATTGGCTTCACATCAAACCAAGCTTCAAAGGGTATTTTCTTCTCCAATATCCTTGTAGGTAGTCTATTCAGCAGAAAAAACTGCGGTGTTTGCTGCTTTTGCCCAAAACTCTTTTGGTGGATTCTTCTCATACAACAAATACCTAGTCATCTCCATAATGTTTCTAGTCTTCCTCTCACCAACTCCATTTTGCTGTGAAGAGTAAGGAGCAGTAAGCTGATGCTCAATTCTAGCCTCTTCATAGAAAGATTTAAACTTTGTGAAATGTATTCTATTCCATTATCAGATTTGATGACCTGAATCTTGCAGCCACTTTGGTTCTCAACCCATTTCTTAAACTTTAGAAATACCTCAGCAACTTTTGACTTTTGCTTCATAAAGTAAATCCAACACATTCTGGTATAATCATCAATGAAAATAATGAAATACCTGCTACCATTTAGTGAAAGAATCACTTGTGGACCATATAGATCTGTATGAATCAGCTACAGCTTCTTTGTAGCTCTCTAAGTGGATTCCTTGAAGGAAAGTTTTGTCTGCTTGCCCAGCAAACAAATTTGCACCTAGTGATTTGCTCCTCCAGGCTTGGTAACCTAGTTGCCATTTCATTCATCTACATGAACAGCACGCCTTTGTGATAAAAGTGCCCCAACCTCTTATGCCATATTTGTGAATCATTGCCTGACACTTAAATGCCATCCACTCCTTCTCAAGATGATTCAAAGAAAAACTCTTTTGTTACATCTTTATCTTGAACAACTCCTGACCACTAGAGTCAAATATCAAACACTTCTCATTTTCAAATATCACCTTAAATCCATTTTCAACCAATTGCCCCACACTTAACAAATTCTTATCAATCTCGGGCACATACATCACATCGGAAATCAGCTTAGTTCCAGCACAACTCTCCATTGCTATAATCCATTTACCTTTCACTTCTAAGTACTCCATATTCTCAATCCTTACTCTTGACTTCAATGACTTGTCAAGGTCTATAAAAAGCTTTTCATCACTTGTAATGTGGTTTGTGCAACCACTATCAACAAGTCAATTGTCACATGATACTAAAGGAGAAATAAAAGGCAACAAATAGTTGATCTACCTCTTGCTAGATTATAGCGTGTACCTCACCAAGCTGCCGATCTCTCTTCTTTTTGCAGAACTTCTCAATGTGTCCAAGCTTATGACATTTTCTACACCTTATTTGGCCTCTTCCAACACCTAAAGTGTGGATGATTCTTTTTTCCATAATGTTGACATGAGGAATATCTTCCCCAATTGTTCTTGGAGTTGCCCGCACTGTTATCTCCTGCAGCAACTTCTGAACCACTACTGCCATTTCCTTTCTTCCCTTTCCACTTCTTGACTTTTCCTCCTACATTCTACTGTTCTTTGGCTAGCAAAGCTCCTTCTGTACTTCCTTCCAGCCTCATTAACCTCCTCTACTCTTATGCTTGCAAAGCACTTAGCAATTCTGCCAATTTGATCTGAGACAAATCATTGGTATTCTCCAAAGAGGCAATGGTTATCTCAAACTTTTCGGGCAAGGAAACAAGAATCTTCTGCACTAGCCTATTATCAAAGAGGTTAGTGCCTAGAACTCTTGCCTGATTTGCAATGCTTATCAACTTATCATAATACTCATCAATTGTCTTAGACTCCTTCATCTGCAATCTCTCAAATTATGTGATCAGATTTAACCCATTCATGCTTCTGATCCTCTCATCTCCTTGATACTCAACTTGGAGGAAGTTCCATATAGTTTTGGCCAATTCACAAGCCATAATTATGCTGAAAATGGCAAGTGAGACAGCAGCATATAAACAAGAATTTGCCTTTGCTTTCCTTATTGTCCTTTCATTGTGAAACTTGATCTGATTAATGGTTGGATTGTTAGGAAGGGAAGCAACTTCATAATCTTGTTCCACAGCTTCCCAAAAATCACAACCCTCTAGATAGGCTCACATTCTCATTGCCCGGCTTGATAATTTTCTCCATCAAACACTCGCAAAGCCATTGTTGAGAATCCACTCCATCTTGCCTCCATCTTGCTTTTAGCTTCTATGGATGCAGACACACCTTTAATCAATCTCACAAGCCACTCACAACCCCTTAAGATCAAGAAAGCCTAATACTAGTGTTATTTTTCGAAAGAATAGAGAAGGAGTTGACAGCAAAAGCTGTGTATATTATTCAGAAAATTGAAAAATGCTTAAATACATACTAAAATTTAACCATAAACCCACGTTGCCCATTAACAGCTTGCTTGATCCACAAAACCAGAAACAAACTAACAAAATAGCTAAAAAAACGTGCATCTAACTACTCCTATAAGAAACCACTGGGATTTGCCCCAGTGACCACCCTTCCAACATGAAAGGGGGAGATGTGGGTTCAAATCCCCACCTTCTCATAGGGGATGGGGTGGGGACGTGTAAGTTTCAGTGCAGCTAACTAGTGAGTGTAGAGTAAGAATAGAGTAGGACTCCTATAAGATAAGATTGACCAAGTTAAAACAACAATTAAAAAATAGAACATCAACAAACTGACTAAACAAAACAAAGAAAAACAGATGGTGCGGTCTTGATACATCAACAGTTCGGTTGATCATTCTTTGTGATGTTTGTTGCATTTGAAAATCCTTGTTATCTACTTTCACTCGGATCAAGTAATGTTTCCCTTAGATCTCGTAAGTGGTTAGTGCCGGGGCTTGAATTCGGGCATGCAACATGTTTGCTTGACTTGGGTTCAAACCCTAATTTGCAAAATTAGCTCAAACCACATATTTGAGACCGATTTTAGCTTGGTTCTTGTGTGTTTTGGGCTAAGATTTCTATATAATCTTGCTCTTTGCATGTGATAGTATAATCTTGATATTTTAATTCCACATGAGATTACTTATGAGTTGAGATTGAAGGCCACAAAAATGGCCCGAGGAAGCTGCTTTGGGATGATTTGATGCACGCTAAGCATTTGACGAAATGCACAAACCAAGTTTCGATCTTGAAACGGTTGATTTGAACTATGTTCTTGTTATATTTATGTATTGGGCAGTTCCATATTAGTGTAAATTTATATGTTTAGGAAATTATTTTAAAAAAATTAAAAAAGAAGAAGAGAAAATATGAAAATTTCAAAAAATATTATTAAAATAATGGATGGTATCAAATTGTGGCATAAATGATATTTATGAAATTTTCCTAATTTTAAAAGGTAATTTTCCTAATTTAATGATATTTTGGTATTTTATAAAAAATTATAAATAATCCATTTTGCGTAAATTAAAATTATTTAGAGTAATTTCATGCATATTTAAATTCCCATTTTGTTCATGGGGACTCTGTCTCGAGGCGTGATAATAAGGCCATGTAATATTATTTTCCTAACTTGTATTTGAGTTTTTCTTTTCACATTACTTTCAAGTCATTTCAATTTCTTGAATGTTTATTTACCGCACCGCTTTTCAATAATTTAAGTGTAAATTTATTTTCTAAATTATGTTAGGATTAGTCTAGACATTAAAAAAAAACTACAAAAACATTTGCATGGACACTTAGTGGTTTCACAAAGATATAATTGGTAATCAAGATTGTGTGACCATTTAAATGAACAATCTTTCAAGTTAGTGATACCGCAATGACGCTAATAGAAACATTGATGTAAACAAGTCCCCATTCCTAGAAATCTCTAGTTTTGTAGGAATCGAGACAACACTCTCGTATCTTGATTGGTTTCTAGCCGACCTCTATAGACTAGTGGTGACTTCTAAAAATATTTAAGTTATTAAAAACTGAAATACAAAATCCAACGTCACATGAGATATGGGCTTGGGAGACCCCGCGCCTAATCTAAGGCCGTTGGTCCGCCTCTCAAGGCAATACATCTAAACCTCTTCCTTTTCCCCAAAATGGCAAAAGAGAGGTCGCGACAATGGGTCAAGTTCATCAACGAAGTAATGGTGCTTTTCACGAGGAAAAAATAAATGATCTATGTATATCATATGTCTTCTTGATCATTCTTTCATCGGCTTTCATATCTTTGTGGCTAGAGGCTAGAGTAGTTTAACGATATGTGTATATCATCTGTCTTCTTGATCATTCTTTCATTGGCTTACATATTTTTGTGGCTAGAGGCTATAGCAGTTTCTGGTTCAGAGCTGATGGTGGTAACGTGCTGAGCGGACAGCATTGTCGGTGTAGTTTCTTCTTTTTACACATTCAGGCGATGTGCATATTCACCAAGTATATCTTTACAGATGAATGTTGTTTTTCCACGTATCTTTCAAGCAGTTAAGCAAGTAACTAGTTGGTGAAGTTTTGAATGGTTGGCTTTACTTGTTTTTCCTTCTTCGATTGCCCTTCGATTTACATAGACATCCTGGAAGGAGTTGGAAGTGCTGTGACTTACGCTATACGGATCAAATTGATGTGTGACTAGTTATATTGATGTGAGGTCGTTTGGTATCTATAGATGTCTTAGCCTCGCTCGAGGCAAACAAGGAGAAGTGGTTGGCTTAAGTTTCCATTTTTCTATTTTTGCTTGGACAGATTCAGTTCCTGAACAAGAAAACTTTAATAAGAAGCTGAGAAGGTGGAGCGTGTCTGGAAATTTCTCATGCAACCAATGGTTTGAGATATGATATGCTTTCAAATTTTCTCATGCAATCAGGGTAAATTGGTACACACAAGACTTAGTCCATTCATCAAAATCAGGACGGAACGCCACAAAGAACGCAGATAATTTATGTTCGAGTTGCAATTTTTCACTATATGGTATGTAGACAATCAATATGTGTAATGTTTCATTTAAGTTTTTGTCACTTTCTTGCAAAAAATAAGACAATTGTGCTCCTACCTCTTGGACCTCAAGAAAGCTTTCGCTGAGGAAATGCGGAAAAGCGTTCATGTAAATTATGCAGCATTCCCGAAGTGACTTCACAAGCTCATCGTTCACTGGATTAGGCGTGACCAACAGTGCATGTTAGCCGATATCCTTCAGCAAAATAAATCTGACGATAGGCAGTTGATTAAGTTGGGAATTCGCTAATTTGATTTTTGTTTATTGTTCCTCTTGCAGAACATCCAAAGAGATTTCGGATTTAGAGGGACAACTACTGTCCATTAGGAACCTACTGTGGACTCAAGCTACCTTAATTCATGGATTAAGTGACTTCTTTTGGTTGAGCAAGATTAAATCAAGTGCAAAGTTAACCCAAGAGGAATATCCCAAAACCATAGTTTATGAACAAAAGCACAATGTCCCGAGACATGTGCAGCTGATTTCTTTTGGTTGTTCAAGTACAATTTGGCATGTTTTGAGATTTGGCAAATGTGAATATATTGGTTGGGTTATTCATAAGTTTGACATGTTTTGCACGTGCATATGAATTCTATTTGTGGGATAAATGAAGTGAAAGTTTTTTGCAGTTTGAAAGCACATATTTATTGCGATGTTCTTTATGTGCACTAGGCACTTAGAAGCTCTTCTGGACTTTTCTATGGTAAGATAAAGAAGACAAAGTGTAGCATTTTTTTTTTTTTTTTGGACAAGACACCTTGTGGGAGTTAGATTTCGCCCTTTTGGCATGTTGAAAAATGAGTCGGAAAGAAACCCAAATCAATGATTTTGAATGCTTTAGAAAACGTTCCTATTTGCTCAAGACTCAGGAGGTAGTTTGTTCTTGTAAGATCTACATCATTCACAGCTGAATAAACACATAAATGCCAAGAATTTGTTATTCTTTAATTTATAGGAGCAATATGATCTACGAAAATTCGCAGTTGGAGTTCAAAGAACAGGAAATGCATCGATCGTCAAATTTGTCAAAAAAGAATTCAAGAATTATTCAAAACATGCACACAACTTCAATGCTGAAGAAACCAATTCATGATTGACAACATCATCTACTGATTTCCATCGCTATATTCTTCTAAAATGCCTTCTATTCACTTGACATGCTTCAAAAACCAATTTAACATGTCCTCTTGCCCTCTTCGGCACTCTTGACAGCAAATTCGTTGTTGTCGTTGCACCTCATGCTCCATTCATGACTGACAGGAAATATCTTCACATAACTCTAAAACCGTACTAGTGTCTCTGAATTAGTGGAAGTGTGAAAATAACCAGAGGGGAAGAAGTGCTACGAGAGCGAACTGATGGGAATGTGAAAAAATGATCTCATCGTCTGACAATTTGTTTGCAACCAAATGCACAAAACATCGTCTATCTGGATACATAACACTGGTCCAGTTGGATGCTTGCCTTTCATGGCTCTATCATATAATGGCACCCTTGACCAGAATGGCTGCGTCGCTTACCAAAACAATGTAGTTGAAGAATTCAACCAGCATCTTAAAGAAAGGGTGAACCGGGTAAGAAATAATCTCTCCATGGCTGCATTCACATACGTGGACGCATATTCAGCCAAGCTATCGCTGATCAGTGATGCTAAAAATCAAGGTCATCTTCTGCATATCAAAGGGTACTAGCTCTCTCAGGCTACACTTGATGAGAAGAAACTACAAAAAAAATGTAGAGGGAAACTAGCGGTCCCACTAAAACAGATGGTCTGTTTTGCCTAATGTTTCATTTGGACTAATACTAATGTGGTGTATAAATTTTGTGCTAATAATTGATGATATCTGGTATCAGGTTTTGTCGATCCACTAAACTACTGCTGTGGTAGCTTCATGCCAACCTTTGTGAGGTGTGGAATGTCGGTACAGGTAAACGGAACCACCATTCATGGAGACGCTTGTGGTGATCCTCAAGATCGAATTAGCTGGGATGGGATACATTTCACGGATGCACCCAATTCATGGGTTGCTTCACGCATCCTCAATGGTTCCATGTCTGATCCACCTGTGCCAATTTCCAATGCTTGTCCGTAACTTACCACGTCAATATTGAAGATGTCGGCACCAAACATCTTCCTTTTCTTTTTCTAATTTCTGATCATTCAGTCTAACTAAATTTTACTCCAGTCAGACTCAGAGCATATGTCCTGTAACATTCACAGAGGAACTAACATAAGCGTGGACATTTCACTAGGAAGGTTCTACTATATGCTTTTAGTGTGAGTTCCATACTGGAAGTTCAGACCCATTTTTGGGCCTTACTCAAGAAACAGAATTCAAACATCTCATTCCCAATTTGCATCCACTGCTTCGCTGGATACAAAATTCAAGTTGATTTATGAAGCTGTAGGAAGATAATTTGAGACAACCCGTAAACGAGAATTCAAAACGTCTTACGGTCCATTCGCTCTTAAGAAAAAAAATTAGATTTTGTCTCTAATCCGCAAAGGTTACTATAGGTCGATAGCTTACTGGCAATGGAATGGCCATTTAAGGGCCTGTTTGCCCTTTGCAACCCACAAAAGAGGACAAAGCTGGTCCATTCTCTATTTCCTTCAAGAAGCCGTACAAAATGAAACCTTTTTCGTGCTCCAGTACCCACACCAATAAGCTAGGATTCCAGTATGGCGTGGCTTTCCTGTTGCTCTCCCGCACAAACAAATAGTCCTAATTTATTTCCTCTCTTGACTTCGTTTCATGCCCGCGGAACATATGTACATCATCAGAATTACAGTACCTTGATGCCACCATCTTCTAAGATACAAGAGCTGGTGTCCAGTAACTTATCAAGAGGCCTGAACTTCCTGCTCCAATTCCTTCCTGCTTCTTTTGATCCCCATCATGATTCGCTGTCCCAAGTGTCTCCTCTCTAATGGCAACAATATTCTCTGAAATGACAATCTCCTCGTCCAACCTGTGCAAATTGTGAGAGATGCATATAAGAAGTAAGCAACTACTCGAGCTAAAGATGACTAAATTGTAGAACAAGGGACTTAATGCTCCTGGAGAACTACTTCCATTGCCGGCTCGATACCATAACTACGAATGGAAAAAGAAACACTATCAGAACTTGAAATGAAAAGCCAATGTAAGTTGAAAATCATCCTAATGTAAACTGCCATGTTCAAGAGACCCGGAGGTGATGATAAAACCATTTGCATCATCTGTTCATCCCCCACCCGGGCTGAAAAAAAGGAAAGAAGAAGAACCAGTAGAAAAGGAGGAAAAAGAAACCGTAACTCAATTCATATTAAGCGGTAGGCGGATGGATCATTGGAGATTGCCAGTGTACCTTATATGACAGCACATTATTAAGGAAAATACGAACCATGATGTAGTTCAGTTGATCTGAACAGATAAAAAACCTATAGGTTAAGAGAGAGCATATTTGCTGTACAACCCAAATCCTAAAGGGATGGGGTGACATGGCCGTCCTTCCTCCTAAAGGACGCAGCCTCAAACCACCCAAAGCCATCTCCCAAAAGCCCTCATGATGACGCTCTCGCTCTAATGGTCACCAATTGAAGAACCTGAAAAAAAAAACATGATAAGAAGAAAGGAATGAGCTACCACCGCTCAATGAGAAATACATTTCTTCTAAGTGGATCGAGCAATCACAATGCACATTTAAAACACAAACATAACTCACTTTCACCAAATCCAGAAATTTAATAAATCTCCAAGGCCAAAATGTAACATTTCTTACTTTAACACAATATGTTCAAAGCAAAAATATTCAAGATAATAATAGGCAAACACCAATGGTCCAACCCATTGGTCAATCTCATAAAAATACACATCAATGGTCCATTCCATTGACTAATCTCATACTACATATCAATGGTCTATCCCATTGATTTACCTTATATGAAACCACACGTCGATGGTCCATCCATTGACTAATCTTTTGCTCAATATCAAACCATGGTCACAACACAATGCTTAGTGACAAGGCGATCAAGATTCCCCCTTTGATAAGGTCTCCACCTATTATTAGCCGGTAGCTCGGCCCATAAGAATATCTTAGACTAATATGCACATACTCACAAGCCCCTCGCTAGGCTCATAGCGATATTGAGTATCAACATCGATTCACAACAACCTCCACACACACACAGAGCATAATTCAATTTCGTAAATTGAAAACACATAATCGCTAGGCTCATAGCGATATTGAGTATCAACATCGATTCACAACAACCTCCACACACACACACAGAGCATAATTCAATTTCGTAAATTAAAAACACACGCACGCACGCAATTCAATTTCGTAAATTGAAAACACACACACGCACGCACGCACCGCACGCACGCACGCACGCACCCACACACACACACACACACAAAACACACACGCACGCACGCACGCACCGAAACGCACGCACATAATTCAATTTCGTAAATTGAAAACACATAATCTTTTGGCAACCTAGCTCATTCGCCGAAAATGCTTTTTGTAAGGCATTTTTCATGTCATTTTAGAACTCATTTCTTAAACCAGAATAAATTTCACATTTTCACAACACATTTTATTAAGCAATTTCACAAATCAACATATGTATATACACACTTCGGAATAACTTTTCAAAAACATTTGACAAACCATTCATAAATAATAATCCATAGTAAAAGCTCAATCCAGATTTTATGCAACAAAATATGCTTTCAATAACTTATGATCCATCAAATCTACCTAGCTTTCAAGACATAAGTTTACAAACTCATAGAAGAAATAGTATCACTCATCTAGGAATGCCCAAACCAACCTACTACAGTTAGTCGAGCCCACATACTCAAATTCCTAACAGATAACCGAAAAACACTATCAAAAGACTGAGTAAAATGATATTTTTATAAATGACTCGATTACACTATGCCTATTTATCGATAAAACGACATCTATGCGCCAACCAATGCTTGCCCATAGCAAAAATCTATTGTTGTCCCATCACGCTCTAAACTTGTTCGGGCCATAATATCCTCCACATAGGTTCTTTTCAAACAAACGTACAGTCATAGAAAGCCATTTCGATGTACTACAAAAACCCTAACTCAATCACCCCAAAAACTCACTAAAAACGAATGAATTTCAAGCCTGAAAGTTAATGTTCGGAACCCCACCACTAGCGCAACGAACATCAAAATTTTGTTTCAGGCAAATCATAAGCCTAAATTAAGATTCGTAAAATTCTATAACTCCACAATACCTTAAACTATCATTTCTATAAAAATACGTAGTTCAATGACTCAAAAATCAGACTTCGCCGCATGAATCTCCAATAATTCCGAATATAGTCCTAACCTTCCCTGCAACTTGCATTGCAGAGGTTTCAAACACCTGACCTTTCCCTTCAAAGGCAGGCGCCTACCCAGCAAAGCCACCACGGCCGGTGGTAACATTTAGTTATTTGCCAAAAATCTAACTAATAATAGCATGACACGATGCATGTGTGTGTATATATAATAGCAGCTTACGTACCTATTGTCTATTAGTTGCATGTATGGCACCAATCGAGGTCCAAATGTCAACCCAACTCTCAATATTACCTCGCAGTGTACTATGATAGTTGTATATAATCGATCAATCCCATCATGTTTTATACGGAAAATCATGGTCTCTTTTTGTATATAACTAGTGGTTACAGTTTGAGATATTGACTAATCATCCAAATTACTAGTGATGGATGCGGATTGCACGATTGGCAAACCCTTCTACGCTCGTACACTCGATAAGGTGCAAGCCAAAATTCTAGCAGGTGATTCGAATAAGGATTATAAAAAAAATTCTAATGTGGATTGAAGGATTTGAATTTGAATCTGGATAAAGAGAGAAAGAAGGGCCAACGTTTTAATTAGGAAACACATTTTTTTTCTATTGCAATAGTTGGCAATTCCAATATATATCCCTTCTAAATCCACGCTAGAAAATGGAAAAGTAAAGAAAAGAAAAGAAAGATCACAGGCAACGATTTGATGAGCAAGACCGTGTACACTTATTAATCTGTAGGCGAAGCTTAACACAAATCTGTTTAATTAATTAAGCTCTTTTCCGTTATCATTGTGCTTTTAATGATTTTTTTGTGCGTATTTAATAATTTTGAGCGAAGATAATGAAGGAATAATTAGATATTTTTGACGAGGGAGTAATTTACGGGAAAAAAATCTCCGTGAATATCACACTACAACTGAAACTCCACATCTCTCTCCCTCTCTCTCTCTCTCTCTCCCTCCGCTTTCACTCCATATATATAGGCTGCATACTCCCTCTCCCTCTCCCTCTCCCTCTTCTACGCTTTCACTCCATATATATATATATAGGCTGCATTACACGCAGCTTTCTCCGATCATCACGATACCAAGGTGCTTCTCTATCTAGCTTGCGAAGGATAGTGGAGATGGTGATGGCTAAAGCAGCTAGGAACACGGTTGGCATCCTCGGTGAGCTCATAATCTCCGATGATTGTTATTGCCGTTTTGACTCTTCAGAAGAGATTGCGAAGAGCTCACTCGGGTAGCTAGCTAAGCTCGTTTCCAAAATAACCTGTCTTACATGGGATGAGAAAGGGGCGAACGCCATTAATGCTTGATCCAAGAGATACGTGTAGAAATTGGAGTTTCGAGTCCCCTTCTTTGTTTGGGCATGAAGCAAGGTGTGCGTGGTAGAAGATGGGAAGTGCTGAAATGGGTTAGGTTTCAAGACTTTATTTCTTGTAATGAAGCAAATGTTGGACAAATAGGCATGGAGATCAGCAAAAACCCTTTAGATAGATGGAAGATGTTAAAAGAAATATATTTCACCCATGCAATTTTGAGTGCAGTAAAGGGTTCCTGTCCTTCTTGGGGATGACAAAGCTCAATTGTAGGCAGGGAAGCTATTTCTCAGGAAACAAGGTGGTGAGTTTGTAATTGAGAGGATATTCGCATGCCTGAGATAGATGGGCAAAAAAGGGGAGTTATAGAAGGGCTAGCGAATCATGATGAACTTCAAATAGTGGCTGGCTTGATTAATAAGGAGAATAAAATATCGAAGGAGCAAACTCTGCAAAGTTTATTCGATGAGCAGATAGTAGATGGAATACTTACAATTCATTAAGTATGAATTACAAGATGGATAGCTTGGCTTGGACTGGAAGTAAATCAAGAGACTAAGTGATGATTAGGTATAATCAAATTCGAGAAATGGAGCAGCAATAGTGTCAACCACTCATCATCTTCCTACAGACAACAGAGGACATATTGCTTCAGTGTCGCTGGACGAAGGAAGTTTGGTCATACTCCGGAATACAAATCCATTAAAATGGATTAATACCACAAAAAATTACAAACTGGTACATCTATAACAAATGAAGGGTAAAACACTAAACTGGTAAACCTATAAACTACCAACGTGTCAACCAACTTAACAATTTCATAGTAAAATTTAACGAAAATTAACATAATTTAACGAAACTAACATTAGATAAATTTGTCCCATATGTACCAATTTGGGCTTTTGGTGGTTAAAAAATTAGTTTGGGATATATTTGTACCGATTTTTCAATATGGGATTTATGGCATTAACCCTATAAATTAACCCCTCATTCTCGTGTTTGCCCCTTCTTTTAATGAACAAAAAGTAGGTAACTGTTCATATGATTTATTTCGACTCTTTGTGATAGAAATTCATGGATTTTGTTCCGATAAGTTTATTGACTTTGTCTTTACTTTTTCATTGAACAGGGAACGTTATATCTTTCGGTCTTTACCTCTCCCCATGGTAAACTTCACTCACCCTCTTATTATTATTTTAAACATGCAATACTATAAGTAGAGCCATCTCAATTCGTGAGTGTGGCGTATCACAATTTTTTTTTTTTTTTTTGATCTTATAGGTACATGTGGTTGGACTTACTAGATCTATTGATGTTGATGCACTTTCTTGTATGTCACCCACATCTAATACAATGGATGTATTACATGTCTTTGTTGTGACAAAAAAAAAAAAACTAATTTAAGTTAATGTTCATGAAACATCATCCAACTTGGTGATTATGTCACGTCAATTGAACTTGCTAGAGAGAATCCTGTATTAGATGTTTTCCTAGGTTATAATGCATTAATGTATAGTGCTCTCGATTATTAATATTTCTATATCTATTTTGGTTGGCAGTCCAACATTTTATAAAATCATTGAGAACAAGTCGGTGGGGGAATTTAAGGTAGATCCTTACCTTGCTACCGTGTTGAACTGCACCTTCTGGCTTATCTATGGCTTGCCCTTTGTGCACCCTGATAGAATCCTTGTCCTCACCATCAACCCCATCGCTCTTATGATAGAGCTCATCTACATCGGCATCTTCTTTTACTATGCTCCAAACCAGGAAAGGGTATGTACTTGATATGTCTTTGAACTTTATTGATTCATTATTTTTTATCTAGGTTTTTTGATATTTACCTTCAAAATTGTCTTACCGATAGCTTTTCTACTTATACCATGCTATTTGAATAGAAATCCACCGATAAAAGTTCCACTTATGCATTCCAAGTTTTTTACAATAATTGGATACATTGTGTCACTAAATTCAAATTTATTCACATAAAACACTGTTGGCATACAATAATTATAGATGCACTATAGTTAGTCTTGTTCTTTTTATTTTTCCTTAATTTGATATTTATTTAGTTTGCTACTCCTATAAATTTTTCTAGTGAAACGTCCGTGATTATGTTATGTCCTATTTATGTAACATTCATCCAATGAACTGAAATGTGTTACATATCTTGGTTTTCCGTCAATATGCCTTAAGTCAGGGCGCCTTAGTTTTGTATACCGTTTTCTAGACACTCCAATATCCAAACATTGCAGTGTAAAACACTCATTCCGTCCTAGGTACTTTGACAAACTTCAAAACATTGCAATTGATGGTGGCAATTCTTTCTTTTGGCAGAAGAAGGTGGTCTATTGGCTCTGTGGGGAAGTTGTCTTCGTTGCTACAGTGTCACTGGTTTTCCTGTTGGTTTTTCATGACCACAAGAGAAGAATCCTTGCTTTTGGAATCATCTGCGATGTGTTCAACATCATAATGTACAGCTCCCCTCTTACCATCATGGTACGTACACATCCATGCCCTTCCCTCGTTATAACCTAAAAATTAGTTTGTCACTTGTCAGATTGTTTTGTCACTTTCTTTGCTTTATTTACTGCAGAAAAAAGTGATCTGCACAAAAAGTGTGGAGTACATGCCATTCTATCTCTCCCTAGCCAACTTTCTCAATGGCTGTGTGTGGACTGCATATGCCCTCATCAAGCTCGACATCTTCATTCTCGTAATTGAAATGGAGTTTGAATTAGTTTCAACGCTTCTTCTTTCGAACTCAAGAGGAATTAAAAGAAATCACCACATACACGAATCTTTGATCTAACAATCATGCATAACTTGGGAACAACCTGCAGATTAGCAACGGGCTTGGGGTGCTATCCGGTGCGGTGCAGCTCATACTCTACGGATGCTACTTCAAGTCCACGCTGAGAGATGAGAATGTGGTTGACGTGAAGGCTTCTCAACTCCAGCTCTCTGTTTCTGATGGACCAGCTAGAGTGTGATCAAGGAACATTACCCCCACTCCACGATATGCTTAGCTCTCTGTCTAAAAATTCTGGGCACTTGTCGCTAGGGCTAAGTTGGGAAAAAGAAAAAAGAACTTGTAGTAGTTGTTGGGGATAATTAGGGATTTCTCTAAAATAATTTCTTATATTAGAGATATTTAATAATTCTAATAATTCTCTATATTTCTCAATGTTGAGCGTATATCTCAATTGATATGTTTTCTTAAATAGTCATCTAATAAAACCTATAAATAAACTTATCTATTCTTCTTCAATAAATATTGAAATATACTGAAATTTCCCCAATCTATTTTCCATGTATTATTTTCTTAACTACAGTAGTGATTAGATGTTAGGTTTTTTTCTTTTTTTCACTCTTTTTGGAACCTAAAGATGGTAACTTTTCAAGTAGGTTTGTAGCATCACACGACCCGTCCATACTCATCAACTCGACTCTTCTCGCCTTCGAATGCAATCCTTTTTTTCTCAGTTAATTGGGCAAATTTGGGATATGAAACGACACAAAAGAATTTACTGGTTAAAAAAAAAATGAGTAAGATAGAAGGAGAAAATATTGGGTGCCTCAGCAATAGACATGTGGAACTTGCACAAGTCCACTCAACCCTCGACATGCGTCATCTGCGGCCCACTTTGCGAAAAATTTCAGATTTTCTCTCTCCCCTCCCTGCGTTACTTTTTATCCCTTTTCTCTGTTACTTTTTCTCTCAAGTCTCTTGCAAACGCACCACAAACACTCTCTCCTCTGTAACAACCTCCCTCTCTCTCTCTTCCCCGTCGCAGAGATTGAAGAAGAGCCTTCGACGCCGGTCATGATTCCACCCCCTCTCAATCTCGTCCGCGACACCCTTGATGATCGCCTCCAGGTCTCGCTGAGCTCCTGGGAAGTAGCGGATCATCCGGTCGAGAGTCCCAAAAGCTTCACCTCCTTGATTCTGAATTTTGAGGCCTTTGAGGACCCCTACTCTCAGGCCACTATGGCCATGAGCTTGAAGTTCAAGTGGCCATTGCCACGAGATTGAGGCCGAGCTTGAAACTCGAGCGGCCAAGATTACCCAAGCTTCAGGTTCAAGGCCAAGCTCCATGGCCAAAGCAGCCAGCTTGGGCTACAACTTGAGCTCGGGCAGATGCAAGAGGAAAGAAAAAAAAAGCAATTACTAAACAGAGAGAGAGAGAGTAACGGAGAGAGTGAGGAGACAAAAATCTGAAATTTGTGGTGGTTCTGTACTTGAAGATGGAAAAAGAGAGTTGAGAGAAAAGAGGAGAGAAAAGGTAAACGCAAAGAAGGGAGAAAATCACTAGGGTTTGTCTGGCCACATTTCCAATATGAAAGGGCAATGTGAGGGTTCAAATCCCCATTGAAGACAATTTAGTTTTAAGTATGAGTTTTAACTTTTACGCCCTATAAGAAAGCGGACTAAAAGTTTGAAAATGAAAGTTAAAGTAGGAGTAGAGTAGGATAAACAAAAAAAAAAAAAAAAGAGAAAAGTCTGAAATTTTCTGCAATGTGGGCTTGTGGAGACACATGTCAAGTGTTTAGTGGACTTGTGCAAGTCTGACACATCTGAGGTACCCAATATTTTCTTGGAAGGAAGAACCCTAAAAAAGTGAAAGAGATATAAAGTAAAAAAAAAATAGAATGAGTGTAGGAGAAAATATATTCTGCCTCATCAATTGCTGACATGGCATGCATTTGTTAGTCATGTCCTATAATACAATGACATGTGTATATTGAATTCGAATAAAAAATTATTTTGGATAAGAAATTTTACCTAATTTGAATATTGTACGGATATTGCTTCCCAATTTGAATTTGTTGACGACTAGCGGACGGTGGTTCACAATAGCATGGCTATGATGATGGTTCAACCAAGTATCTTGTCACAATGAGAATTCATGGCAATGGACTTCTTCTTACCTTAGTTTTATATACAGTTTTTTACCCACTCCAATGTCCAAATTTTGCACTGTACAAACTCTCATTCCATTCAAGGTACTTTGACAAATTTCACAACATTAAGGTTGATGATGGTATTTATTATATATTAATGTTGACTTCTAACTTCTTTTTTTGGCAAAAGAAGGTGATGTATTGGCTCTGCGATGTCGTTGCCACGGTGTCACTGGCGATCCTACTGGTTTTTCACTACCCCAAGAGAAGAATCCTGGCCTTTGGAATTATTTACAACGTGTTCAACAGCTCACCTCCTACCGTCATGCTACATATACATCCATATCCATTCCCTCATTGTAAACTAAAACCTCAATTTAGCAATCCCAACAAATGCTAACCCCTTCATTCCTTTTTTTTCCCCTCTTTCTTTACCTTTATCTGCTGCAGAAAAAAAGTAATCACCTGTGAAGTACATACCCTTTTATCTCTCGCTAGCCAACTTTCTCAATGGCTGCATGTGGACTACGTATGCCCTCATCAAGCTCGACGTCTTCATTCTAGTCAATTGAAACAAAACTTGAATGAATTTCAACCTTTTTTACTTTTGAAGTCAAGAAGCATGAGTATGCAAAGAAACCAACACATACACGATTAACATGGGAAAACCCTGCAGATTAGCAATGGTCTTGGGGCGTTATTCGATGCAACGCAGCTCATACTCTACTGTTGCTACTTTAGGTCCACACCGGGAGATGAGAAGGTTGTCCGACCGAAGGCTTCTCAAATCCAGCTCTTCGTTTTTTATGGACCGGACAGAGCGTAATCAGGAACATCACCCCAACTGTTGCTCTCTGTCTAAAAAATCTGGGCACTTATCTCGTGTTTATAGCCGTTTTCCCTTTTTCTGCATTAAGCTAGGGCTGTGAGGAAAAACAATTGCAATAGTGATTAGATGTTAGTTGTTCTGACCTATTTTGGAACTTGATGATGGTAACCTACCGAGATCGCAGCTTCTTAGGCTGCACATTGTAACGTTTCTATTTCTCCCAATTTTTATTCTTTTGAATCTTGGAACAAAAAAAGAATAAAAACCTGTTTGGTAAAATATTTATTCCCGGAACAATTTCTCTATTTTTTTTTTCCCGGAAACAGTTTTTGAGAAACAAAAAAAGTAACTTCTTGTTTTCAAAACAATTTCTAAAAATAAGCTGATTTTCTTTTTTTTTCTTTTGTTTCTCTCTCTTACCACGGCCACCTATAATCGCCCGAGCCACCGCCGATTGCCGCCACCGCCGCCGCCACCGCCACCGTCGACCGCTGCCGCCCATTGTCGCCCACTACCACCGCTGCACGACCACCTACCGCCAACCGTCATTAGCAAAGAGGTGGTGGCCGATGGGCTCTGCGGTGACGATCGTCGCTGCAAGGCCGGCGGCGGCGACAGTGGCAAAGAACAAATGACAGCGGCGCGATCAAGCGGTCAACAATCCATTCTATCCCAAGAGTAAAAATTTTGTGTAATTATCAAACGGGTTCTTTTATTCCAAAATTGTTCCCCGGAATAGAAATAGAAAATAACTATTTCTTTAAAAAAAAAAAAAAACTTTTCCCATCCAATAAGCGTTGTCATGCGCAGCCTTAATCGTTTTCTAACTCAAAAGTGAACGAGACTCGTGTTGGCATTTTTGCTTTTTAATGCTTGACAATCTGTCGGTGGTTTTTCAACTGGAGAAGGGAACGATGGGGTTGGCCTAACATGTTTCTTTGTTCCTTCCAAGCGGCGCATGTTATGCCCGTGTTCCCGAATCTCAATTTATGTAATCTTTCAACGCAGCCTCATCATGGACTTAAGCCGAAATAAGAGATCTGATAATGCGACAAGGCCCATTTCGGGTTGAGCCGCTTAGCCCAACAGAAATCATTCTCTCAGCCCAACATGACCCTCATCAACTCAACTCTTCTCGTCTTCGAGTTCGAGCTTTCTTTTCCTCGGTTAATTGGGCAAATTTGGGATATGAAACAGAAACACAAGGAACCTTAACCTCGGAGAAGAGGAAAAACCAAAAAAAAAAAGGCCCAAGCGAGCATGGCCTACGCCCGTGGCTTGTGGTTGCCAAGGCCATGCGACACGAGGGCTATGGCTGGTTACAAACCTCTGTGACTAGCCATTGAACCCCCAAACTTTGTAGGTCGGCTCAATCTGGGCTTGAGCTCACGCAGCGGTCACCGCTGGCCTCGGATATGAGGTCCGCTACGGCCCCCAAAGGAGCAACGGCGACACGCGGTGGCGAGGGCGAGGGGGAGACGTAGTGGTGAGTGCTGAACTAAGCAAAAGCCGCTTGGTTGAGGAGAGAGGAAGTAGGTTGGTATTGGGTTTTAGTAGGGTGGAGGCAATTTAGGAAATGAATGGCAATTTGATATTACGTGTGGGTAAGAAATGAAACTTGAAACCCATTGCAACAGGTGAAGATAACAGTTGCTTGTCTATTTATTCTGCAAAGCCAAGTCACACGAGAAGTATGGTGACATCTAAATCTTGAAAATCACTTGCACGGTTCATGATAACAAAGAAAAATTGAAAGAATTCAAACTGTTATAACGAGGTTCAAATTTGGAGAGGGTAAAAAAGCACCTTTCTAAACTTCTAGTAGGGTGAAATTTTCTCATTCATTTTGGACGAGACCAAGGTCTTAAAATAGAGCACAAGAATGTCATAAACATTTTCAATAGAAGTGAAAACTAAAAGGATATTTTAAAATCAAACGGTTACCATCACATAAACAAAACCATAAATATTCCATTGCATTACATGGGGCTTGCATAACGGAATCATGAAATATTTTTGACAAAAGAGTTGGCTGAGCAAGCGAGCAGATTTCGTACCTATATGTAAGAATCATGAAATATTTTTAACAAAAGAGTTGGTTCAGCCTACCGACACTATAGGTAGGAATCATGAAATATTTTTGACGAGAAAATTAGTTGAGTGAGGAGAGAGTCGTACCCACATTATAACTGAAACTCCATCTCTCTCTTTCTCTCTCTCCCTCTCTCCTCCGCGAGCGAGCAAGCTAGAGAGTCATACCGAGGATGCCAACCATGGTCCTTGCTGCTTCAGTTGTCACCATCTCTAATTTCCTTTGCAAAGAAGCCAAAGAGAGTGAGAAGTGCCTCATTATCGAATTTGGTGATGATCGGTGCAAGCTGCATGTAGACGGCTGAAGCAACGAGGAAGTGGCGGGCATCCTCGGTAAATTGCATCTCAATTCATCAATCATTGGCATTTTTAGGTTTGGCGATCAATGAGTTTAGCATTGTTACTACCATTTTGACTGTTCTGAAGAGATTGCGATGAGCTCATTAGGTAGCCAGCTGAGCTTGTTTCCAAAATAACCCGTCTAATATGTGTTTGAGTAAGGGGCGAAAGCTTTGATATTTTAAACTAAAAAACTGTAGACATTTTAAACGATCAATAATGGTCCCTGTTTGGTTGCTCAGGGGAAAGGGCGAGCGTGAGCCTTTGCCTGATCCGACACAAATGCATGTACAATACAACTAGATATGAATAATTAAGAGGCGGAAGTAGAAGGATGGTAAAATCTACCACAAATTTTCAACGAACAACTGCAAAAAAAAAAAAAAAAAAAAAAAAAAAAAAACAAAAACAAAACAAAACAAAACAAAACAAAACAAAAAACAAAAAACAAAAAACAAAACAAAATAAAACAAAACAAAAAAAAACAAAAACAAAAACAAAACAAAACAGAGAGAGAGAGACAGAGAGACAGAGAGAGAGAGACTGCTATATCTAATGTTTTAGCCAATACAAGAAAAGAAAAACGGTTATATTTAACGTGGGTTATATTCAACGTAAGTGGAAGCCGCAAGGACATACGGATTTAGGTAGAGGATGGCCACCTGTACATTTTCAATCTAGATATCGATCTAATTCTTTGAACTAAAAAATGGAGTAGACAGACGAGAAGGACTTTTGGTACTACCATACTAATACAAGCCTTGGAGTTGCAGTCTGGAAATAAATGTTTTGTTGCCTATCCTATCTTCATTCTTCAAATGTTTCTCTAAAAGCTAGAACAGAAATGTTACCCCCACTTTGTGGCCTCATGATATGCGTTGCTTTTTTTTCTCTGGTGTCGAGTGTACTTGTGCTTTGATTCCATAGGTCTTCAACTGAAAGTTCTCGAAAGCATCGGAAATCGCTCCGACCTGTAAACAGGGTGCAAACAAGCAAAGTTGTGGAGGATGCAACACATGAGAAACAGCTTAGCAATTTAAAAGCTACAGGCAAGTTCACCTACCAGCTCAGGCTTTTTGGCATAAACTCTCACGATCATGTCCTGGTAGGATGTTGGCAGCAAGTGACTAACGCGATCATCTGGTATGGTGAATTTCTCGTCACTCTCATAATCCTGAGAAACCCAAATCATAAGTTTCATACGCAAAAGAAGAAATTTAAGAAGCATTCAAATTGGGCAACCACATCCATGCTAGTGCCAACTGAACATGGTCAGCCATGCATCCTATGTTTAGTTCCGAGCTTAGAGTGATACTGTACCAATTATTCCAGAACACTGTTTATTTGATCGGTCAGGCATTGGAATTTGATAAAATTCAGCAGACCCCATATCAAGAGACACCCTTAATTTCTCCTTTCTAATGTGAAAAGTCAGTGTCAAACCAGGAACCTTTTGCCACTTTGAGGCATTTAAGGATGATCACTTGAAAATTTGAGACAATGATCAATCTATAATCTTGCATTAGCGGTATCGAATTTCTGGGGCCACACTGCTTTGGAGAAACATAAAATTCTTAATAACTACCTCAACGTCAAGTGAAGATCTCAGGTCCTCTCTGCAGCAAACAAGAAACACAAATCCTTTTGCCCTTTGGTTGTGTTGGTGGTTCAAGCATAGTTCAATTATGTAAGTTAGACTAAATCTCTCTGTTCTGGTAGAAGTCGTGAACTTGGCAGTCAAGAAGAAGATAACACACTGTTGCAAACCAAAATGACCCTTCATGGATAATGAAATTTATTCTTCAAATGCAAACCTTATCATGCAGCTCAACATAACTCTTCATGCATGGCATTTATCCATTCTAAGGATAAACAATCACTCACCCAAATGTCTTCTGATTACAATTTATAGCTTTCTATATGTATCAAGCCCTTACAATGCGCACAGATTATTGCATAGACTGAAAAGATAAATAAACTGCAATACAGAATAATGAAGCTTACTAGTACCTTGAAAAAGTTGATGCTGGAAGATATACGTGCACAAAGGCAACAAATGAGAAGTCAGTGAGTCACACATATGATATGTAAAAGAAGAAAAAAGCAAGACACTTTACGACAAAGCTATTGAGGTACCTTTCAAGAGGATTATGCCTTCCACGCGTCAAGTCAATCCTAACATTGGTTACAGCGACATCCTCTTCTTTTAGGGTCACTCCAGTATTTTTCTGTTAAATCGAACTAGTTAAACTTTACTATCATGCTCTGCCAAGGGGAAAGAGCTCATTCCCATATTTAACAAATCACCCAGTTAAATCTGAACAAGACCTGAGAACAAACAATATCTTGTGTAGTCACGGCCTTAAAGTGCTCCAATTTGTCCTTCGGAACAGCATATTCATTGCAAAACTGCCACAGAATACTCAAATGTGACAATTTCACAGGTGAAAGCAGGAGAGCAGATTGGCTACTTCAAAATGATTGTATATCTAGATTTGGTGCAGAGTACAGGAATCAATCAATTAGAGTACCTACCTGGTATAAATTCCTCCTACGAATCCGCAGCATCAAATCCCTAGATTCCTTAAGCTCTGGATCTGGAGCTGTCTCAATAGTTTTTATTATCGAGTCATCTAACTGCAAAAGAAAAAAATGCATGTACTAAATGCTGGCAATCTACTATGTATCAATCGAAAACAAATGAAACACTCAAGAAGACCTTCCAATATTCACAAGGATCGTGAATGTAAGATGAAATATGTAAATAATCATTGGCCTTCACCAAAGCATCTACCAACATCAGCTCTACTGCCTGCAAATATATCAACATGAAAACGTATCAACTCAAGAAACTGGCGCAGAGAGAGAGGGCTCTATCAATCAAAGGAATCCACATTAGCACATACCTTTACTTTTGGGTGTGTGTAGACTGTTCGGTAGAGATCAGCACGAGTTGCAAACATCTTGTGGATGGTAAGATCTAACAAAATCTCCAATGATAATAAGATCAAACAGAGCTAAGCAGAAATTGAATGACATTACAGAGAGCTGGACAAAAATACTGACATTCCTTGGCACGGTAGCAAATCTCATCACCCAAGACCCGCATTGTCTCCATTAACCTTTTACGTGAAAAAAATTTTGAAATTGAGAAGACATATTCTGCAATTCTGCCTATAAGAGATGCAGATTAGTAATAGGATTCAACAAATACCTCTCAAACTGAAAGTTGCATCCTAGACCACAAGCTCGGCAGTCCCTCGCAATGTAATCAAACCTGCACATGCATGTAACTCCAATATAAAAACAAAATATTGAAAAAAATGGCTCAATCAAAGTAAAAGTTCTGGTAGATCATAAGGGATCTTACTTGTCTACGTCAATCCCATTTCTGCCATTTGCAACAATATCATACAGAAAAAGCTTCTCCTTCTTGCCCTGGATTTACAGATTGCAATGTCATCAGTCAAAAAATCTATCAGCATGTGAAAATGAAAATTGTGTGACAATAAAGTATTAGAAATCTGCCCAAATTTCTTAGCCCAACCAAAACTTCACCTTAGGTAGTGAATGCTCAGAGCTGGCAAGTATCATCTCCTGTGGTAGAATGCAAACAAATGCTCAACAGAACCTTACATTGGCAATTTATGTGCACTACAGAGAGAAATCAATAAATAAAGAAAAATTTTGCTGCAGTCATTTGTATATAATGCATGAGAAGTAAAAGATATCTATGTATGTTCAGTAAGGTTGTATCACAGCACAAAAGTACATAGCTAATCAACAAAGATAACTTGCAGACACACGAAACATGCAACCATCAAGCTCATTTGTAAAATCTTTATCTCCAGAACAGAACTTGAGTCACCAACAAATCAGAAGACGTTTTGCACAAGATTCTTGTTTCATTTTGCCCGAACCTTCTCAATGAAATTTTGAAACAGATCCAGAAAGAGATAACATTATAGTGTAATGCACCAGACAAAGATGTCGTATGATAGATGCATCCAATAAAAGCAGCATACCTTAACTTTCTTAACCATTTCAGGGTCAATGTCGATGTTATGCTCGTCAACTATATGGTCAACAATCTTCACTGACATTTCCTCATGATGCCTAGAAAGTAAGATCACATGAAAATGATAAAAAATACTCTACAGAAACTGCAAGACTAAATGCTTAACATCATGCATCTTTAAATTCTTTGTTATTTGCCAAGAGAAAGCAGAGAGCAATTCATGAGAAAGAAGTGATCAAAGCAAGTTAGACAAAAAAATGCAAGTTCTCAGATACCAAAAGTTGTAAATGTTATCCTCGGAATGATTGCCAACAGTAGAGGACATGTATATTAATTTAAAGAAATCTACAGAAGTTCCACAATCTCCCCGCCAGAAAAATGGTGCAAGCTACAACTTTCATTTATGTACCAGCCAAGAATCTAGGAAACTAACACATGACTTCAAGAAACTGGAAAACTGGATGGAAAAACAGTGTTAGGTATCCTAGACAGTAATTGAAGACAAAGCAAGTTGACCAGGGGGATAAAAAAGCGGAAGAAGAAAGAATAGAGGAAAAAGTTCATGCTCAAGCACTGAAATTTCTTACATTTGTTGGCATAACTGGAACTCAGAAATTAGTAAATATAAAATATAATAAAAAAAGCTAGGAGAATGGACATGAATGCACTCTACTAAAAATGCAAATTACCAGTTGGAACCTCCAAGAACCAAGGGAAGGAACTCGCGTTCAAATAAGTGACTGAAAGGACCATGGCCCACATCATGAAGAAGTCCTACAAGTAGAGTGAACAGATGAATAACATAACAAATTAATTGTCTAGCTAGTTTGAGTGTAAGACAGCAATTACCAGCAATTTTAACCGTTTGAATGTCAAAGCGATCAATACCGAGCTCCAAGCCCTGCACGACATAAGCAAATCCAATTCTGTCACTCTAACAAAGGATGAGGATTAAGTATCAATGAATCAAAGATAACACCCCATACTTGATAATCTTTGAGCTTTTGAACAGCTTCACCAGCGAGCCAATACACCCCCAGAGAATGTTCAAACCTGGAATGCACAGCCCCAGGATACACCATGTTTGTCATACCTGAGATTATGTGGCATTCATAGAGGCAAAATTCCCAGATGTTATCATATTCTTTATCCAGATAAAAACACATGGGGATTCATTTGGAAAGCTAGGATTTCCAGAAGAGATGTGATTCCTTGATATATTTCAGACAGCTGAAGTTGAACAAATTATGAGAATTGACTCAAGACTATGGGAAAGTGGTAGAGCCCCATAACTAATAAATTAACTTGCTGTCATTAAGCAATTCTAGTATGAGTCACAAAACATTCGGGTGTGAGGGAGTACCTAATTATTAAACCCGTTAATTATTCTCGAAAGTTCATGAAACTCATGTGTGTTTCCTCCAGAGTACTACCAAAGTGTGCAGTGTGCAGCTTGGTTTTTTTATTTGTGAAAGCAGAACCATGACACAAGTATTTCAAATGATCAACAGACGTCAACAGATAAGTTAAAACTCATGCCGTGGCTCTTTATGCAAGTGATGCATGTAGGCTTGACATTTCTTAACCAAAAGAAGCGAAGAGAAATTGAGATGCTATTTATCATAGCAAAGCATGGATAAATCTAACTCAGAGTAATGCAGACCCCACACTTAAACATTGAACTCACCAAGCTGTTTCAGGTCACGAAGCCTGCAAAAAATTGAAGGAAAACAGAATCGTTAACCGCGAGGTAACTTTTCAATCTACAGAGACTTCCACAAAAAAGACACTAACTTGCCTCTGAAACTGTTCGGTATCAATGAACTTCAACGCAAGCTGCAAGTCGAAACAACAGAGAAGTCCATCAAATGATGTCCCGTCACCATCTTCAATCGAACAAGCGCTTAATTACTGTACACGCGATCCATGTGATATAACTGAAAAAGGAAACTCGACAGAAAAGGCAAATCGACCAGGCTTTTATAGGTATAGATATTTACACGAGGACAACGAGAGATACAGGATGTCGTGCAACCTCTTTGGAAACGAAGAAAGAGAAGCAAAAGCGCGCCGACGTCATCATACGGACCGGACTTATATCAAGAACAGGGAAGAAGACAACAAAAAAATTCATCGCAGGCTCCGGCTCCGCAGCACGAACTCGCGAGCCGTCGCAATCAAACTACTCGACTCCCGAACGCCACTCCGCAATCCACATCCGCTCGCGCACGCGATTCCGGCTCTCACTTTTCCCGCTCGATCGAACAAACGACAGCGCGAACAGCAATCGACTAGGGAGAGAGAGAGAGAGAGAGGACTCACAGGATCGAGGAAGATGTTGCCGTGGACGTTGTCGTGGACGTGCTTGGAGAGCCGGAGGTCCCGAGCGGAGGCGAAGCTGTAGGCGGGGGAGAGGGAGAGGTCGTCGTTGCAGTAAGCTCCCATTGTCTCTCTCTCTCTCTCTCTCTCTATCCGTCCGCGACGGGGAGAGCGCGCGCGCGAGTGAAATCCGGAGCAACAGCAGCAGCAGCAGCAGCAGGCAGCAATGGAGCAGCCGGAGGACGAGGGACGAAGGTCGGAGGATTGATCGGCGGTTATCGACGAGAGCGAATCGGCTTTGGGGAGGACGGGAGGAAGGCAGTGGCGTCACGCGGTTTCGCGACGGGGGCGGAGGAGAAAGGAGGTGGAGTGATGCCAGGCGAGAGGAGAGGGAGAATAAAAGAAGGAAAAAGAAAAAAAAGACGGGGGAGAGAATAAGGCTCGCTTGCTTTCGGTTCACTACCTTCTCATTTAAGAATTCGGATTTGGAAGGAGTGAAGATGGCGCCGACGAGGACTTTCCACGATTCTGGCAGCACACGCAACGCATGTGCGTGTCCGTTATGGGAACCGAATATCCTCGATTCCTGCTTTAGGGCTCATTCCATTTTATTTTATTTTTGGTCAAAAGTAATAATATATTGAGTTTTGAGCCAAATATTTACTCAAGATTCAGCGTCACAAAACTTAAGACTCGTGAAGACAATAAGTCTAAACAAGTGGAAGGGAGCCGGATACAAAAGAACTCCGCAAGAGCAGTCAAAGCAAAAAATAGCCTAAACAACAACAAATGAAGAAAGAGGAGGCCACGCATGGCCAAAAGAAACCCAACCTCGACAAAACAACCAAAACAAAGGATAGACAATAAAGAAATAAAACAGTCACAAAACAATCCAGTATTTCCATTGGCCTCTTCATTTTCCTGAACCACGCCCCAAGTTTCCGAGGGGAAAGGCTTCACGGGAATCCGAGGTGGTTACCCTCCCTCTGTAAAGGGAGTGGCCGGGTCAGCCAATGGGGCCGGAACCTTTAACCAGGCCCGGTTCCCGGCCTGGCCGGACATGAGGACTCTCACCCCTGTGAGGTTTTCCCTCTTGTCCAGATGAGCCTTTTAAAGTCTTGCTCAGGACTCACTTTTCATATTTCTTTCTCATTTTTATTTAACTTTTTAATCACGGAATCCCCTCGTCTCCCGCCTCTGCCGTGACATCCCCTCCATCCCACGCCCGTAAGATGTCCGCACGAGCACGTTTGCCCGTGATCCGGATGCGGCCTGAGCGTTCGCTCGTGCGAGAAACGATGGGGCGGGGCTTACCGATCAGCCGGTCCTTTGCGGCGCGTCCGTCTTGTGCCGGTTATCGAGCAAGCCGAGTACGAATCCATGCTCGGCGAGGATCTTGTCTCCCATGCGCTACATGTATTCGCCCGCATGATAATGGATTTTGCAAGGGGATGGTGAGATCTTCACGTGACACACGTGAGCACGACTTTCTCCGCACACGATGCTACCACGGGAAATCTGAACATAGACCTTTACCAAACACAATCAATTTGGAAACATCATGACTCCATTTCTTAATCGAAGTCTGTCCCCCCGACATATTAAAAATCAATATAGTTATAGCAAAACGTGGAAAAACTGAAGTCACTCGGAAAGCACTGTCGTTTCTCTTCTCCGCGCATCATTGGATCCACGCTTTTGGCATCATTTTCACGTCGGTGGCCGTCCACGGTGTCTCAAGTACCATTCAGGGCGGGTCAGCACTCGGTCAACATCCCAATCTCATCGCAGATTACACGCACATTCGCACAAATTACACTGAAAAAACAGTGACTTATGCCTGCCACTTTCTAGTTTCTATCAATTGAAAACAGAGGAGCACGTCTACCGAGTTTATACTAAACTATTGCGACGTATCCGAAGCAACCATGTATACGAAAATTCTTGTCCAGATCGCGCTCTACAAGTGAGGTCCAAGATGAACCCAATCCAATCGTATCAATGCAAGCCGCCTTGTACCTTCCATAGTTTTGTCGCCTGACCACCTGATTCCGTCACTTCAGCTAACGATGATAGTCGAATGTGCTTGAACCATGCCCCTTAAATAAAGGGAGACATCCTCGGTCAAAGCCTCTTGATTTTGCGTGGGTAGGATCATATCTAGTTGACTTTAGCTGCTAGGAACCACATAGTAATGGCACATACTAATGCCCAACGATCATGACAACTCGTTAAGCAGTTGGAACATGAAAATCAGTAATTTCCCAAACACAAACACAACAAATTCCTTTTGCAAACTCATGCACATTACCAACCCGAGCCAGTTAAGCGCCGGAATGGGAAAAGCTTCAGCACAAATGACTCCCTTATCCTGAAAGAAGTTTCTTAAACTCCCTCCGTAGACGGAAAGAAAGCAAATTGTGCACACTTACTGATAGGACTGCCCCTCTTTCCGTTGGGGTGACAGATCTGGGAGTACCCATTCATCCCAACATTTCTCCATCGAGAATTTCATATTTACTTTCTTCTGTCCCGAAATTGCCCTGTTCTCAGGAACGTGCAAACTCAAAGCAACATCTGAAGACAACCACAAAACAATTGAAAAGGAAAACAAAAAGAGCAGCTCAACAAAACACAATTAAAGTAGACAGTGTGATTAACAAACACAAACTCAACGGGAAGATTGTCATAAAACACAAATAAAGTTGCATGAAGTAGGTTGTCCATATCGACCATCCTATTACAATGAATACATCATTGCCCTCTCATGAGATGTATCCAGATTAGTCGCTAAACTTCCATCTGCAGTTATTGCCACTAGTATGCCACACCAAACTGATCTAGACAGCTCCCTCAGCAGGATTTAAATGAGCCTGAGGCAAGGGTAAGAACGATTTTTGATGTTATATCTGCATCAGCTGATCTCTGATTTCTTTCAGTAACCGATACTCATAATTGACTAGGATATCCTCATACCACTTCACTTTTTCACCAACTCACGAACCGCTAATAGAATTCCTTTCTCAATCTGTCTACTCCCATCGGGACATAAACAAGCTCCCTAGCATCACTCTTCAGCAACATTAACCAACTCATACTCGACAAGCGATAGATTGTTATCTTCTTTGACAGCAAAATCTGCCGGTTCAGTTTCGGTCACCTCAATACGTCCCCACTTGTCCACAGCAAGCCTCATGGATCCCTTAAACATGTCGATTTTGGCATTCCGCAGGATTACAATCGTATTGGGCTTCATCAAGTCAACTGCAGTAAAAATGTGTACCGATATTTCAAATAGTACACCCAAACTATGGTCGCAGTTGATAATATCACCAAAACAGCGGGAGGCCTGACTGCAGAAGCTATTGGCCTCAAATTTAGAACAGAGTTATGAATATTGCTAAAATTAGAGTAAGAGGCATGTTACTTTTGATTTAAATTCGATAAATATGTTGAGCTTAACTGCTAGTGACTCGAAATCCACAAGATGAGCCACTTGGCTTGTAGAAAAATCGCAGAAGCTCAACAGTTAAGAGGCCTCGGAATGGAAAATTACAAACAAAGGCCTTCAATATAATTTTCTTCACCAACTCTGCTGCGCAGAATAGATCTGTATATCCTCCATTTTCATATCACTGAAGACAAACTGTTCACAGTCTATTCACCATGTAATGCAATTAATCAAAAGAAGGAATGGTACCTTGCTCATTTCTAGCTGTAAATACAATAATGCCTGTCTCATCCCCGATCATGCATTCAGCGATCCTCGTTTGACGAACTTGGGGCCCATCGGGACGGCCCTTCTGCATTACCATCTTCGAACTCACAACCTTCACGGTAAGAGTGTGGCCACTAGTCCCAGGACGCAACTGATCTACCTTGGTGAACACCGGTTTCCTCATTGCAGGCTTTGCTTCAGCCATCTATACAAAATTAAAGCCAATCAAGGTGTGCTGTCAACTGGATCTTTCACCTGCTTTTTCCTTAATCCCAGCTGAACTAATAACGACCACAGACGACCCACGTGCGCCCACCCCAGAAAATGCCATGTCTGATCAGTCACAACACTTCCGCCCAACAAATTTCGACTTAATTTTATCCACTCAACCAAAACCCACATCAATTACAACAAGAACATCGTCGAATCCACCTTTTTTTCATTTCTACTAGATATGATTCACAACACTTCCGCCCAACAAATTTCGACTTAATTTTATCCACTCAACCAAAACCCACATCAATTACAACAAGAACATCGTCGAATCCACCTTTTTTTCATTTCTACTAGATATGATAATTATCCACGGTAACCCACATACACCAAATATCACGCGATTTTGCACCCGAGAATGGATCATTTCAGATAAACAGATCGAACATAACATATAATCAAGGCTCACACTACTGAACTGACCCGGAACCCACATCAACACTACCTCTAAAGTCACCGGCATTCTTTCTAAAAATCAGATATTATCAGCAGCAGCATTACCCAATTGTCACATCAACATGTGCCCTTTGCCAACCCACGATTAGCAGGAAGGCCATCAAAAGGCGATCGGAAACCTCTAAGCACAACAAAAAACGACAACCCACCGCACGAAACCAAGCTCTCTTTCTTCTTACAATTTATCCAGAAAAAAAAAGGACAAAAAAGAAGAGAACGACACATCCTCCGTGAAAGTATCCAACATCACAAGACAGCGAGGATAAAATTCGACGAAAATGGAGTGCGGGGATTCACCTCAGTGCCTACGTCGATCGACAAGGTTTCCACGACTGTGAGATCTTCGAGTTGCGTTTTAGGTTACGAGCAGTGACGATTAAGACGGAAGCCGCTGGTGGTGCGAAAGCGAAACGAAGGACCGTCAATATCGCCCGTCGAGAACGACGCGTAAAAGGAGGGTTTCTTACTTCGCTCGCGGCCCCTGGTGTCCCTTATTTTCTGGACGTATCTCCGCCGTGCACAAGAGGGAAATCGGACGGCTGAGGAAATACTAAGTTTTTACCTCTTCTCCGTAGTCCGATCTTTTTTCTGGACATTTTCTAATTTTTGTCCGCAATTTATTTCTAAAATACACGAGTTTATATTAACGTGAACTGAAAAAGTGAAAATTGCACCATATGTCATGCGCGATTTAGGAACCAAACATGCGTCCTTTTCATATAAGCTAGTAAATTTAAGATTTAATGTGAATAGATCTTACTAAATATATAACACACTTACTTTTCGATAGAGGTGTTAAATGGGTTGTGCAACCCATTTATGATTAAATGGATCATTAACGGGTCAATAAAGCACCCATAATGAGTTTTAATGGGTCAAGACTAAGATATATGGGTTTTAAATGAGTCAGCTCTCGACTCGTTTATGACCCATTTATCAACCCATTAAAAATGAACCAATTTATTTTCATTCAAAACCTTACATCTCTCTCTCTTCTCTTTAACTTTACAATTTTTTTTTTTTTTTTTTTAAAACCGAAATTATAATTTTTTTATTTTAATTATTTTTTCTTTTTCTTTTTCTTTCTTCTTCCTCCTGGTCGCCGCACGGCGATAAGCACCCATGACCGGCCAGCGAGCCTTGAGCTCGCCGGCGTCGGCGAGCTCGAACTACCGGATCTAGCGAAACTCGAGCTTGCCGATGTCGAGCGAGGCGAAGGCCTTGCCAACGTCCGCCGCCCGAGCCTTGTCGATCGGACGAGACTCGAACTCGCTAGCGTCGGGCGAGGCTCCAGCCTTGCCAAATCCGGCAAGGGGCGAGCTCGAGCTCGCCGGCGTGACAAGCCGGGTGAGCCAACTCGCCTGTGGCCGGTCACCGGCCAAAGAAGAGGAAGAAAAAAAAAAGAAAAAAGAAAATAAAAATTTAATTTTTAAAAATAAAAATTATTATTATTTTAAAATTATAAAAATTTTCCATTAAATTTATATTGTATAAAATCATGTTATATACATACATATATATAAGCTTTTTTAGGTTTCATTAAATGGGTTGAATATGGATTGGGTATGGGTCGGGTATAGGTAAAAAAATTTGCACTATAATAAATTGGTCATAAACGGGTTAAATGGGTCAATTTTGGTCGGACCATTTTATGACCCGACCCGACCCGACCCACCCGTTTAACAGGTTTACTTTTTCGGTGCAAAAAATTACTAACCACATATTTGCCTATAGGATAAGTAATTTTTCAAAAGGAAATATATATTTACATTTGATGATGAGTAATTTCTCTATGTAATTAGTAGCATTTTTGACAAAAAAGATCTTAATATAACAATTAGTGAATACTATGTGACTCTTTAACAATAGTTAATGATTTTTCAAATTAAAAAAGTAAGCACCTATGTGAACTGTTCATGTGATTAATAATTTATTTAGTCCATTAGTAATAATAGTTGTCAATGCAGCCACTGAAAAGTAAGTTTGTGCGCAATCAGTGATTTCTTTCCATATTGTTGGTAGTAAAAATTACTTTCTACATTAAGAATAATAACATTGACAGTCATTATTTAGTCGATAGTAACTTTTCATATGAAAATAATGTTTAAATAGTAGTTGGTAATTTTCGTATGGAAAAACAGAAATCTTCATATAAATAATAACAAATAATTAGTGATATATATATATGTATATATGTATGTATATATGTATATATGTATATATATGCTTAGTAGTCATTTCCTAAAGAAAGGTTACTTTCCATACGAAAGTACTATAACTTTAGTACCAGTTGCAAATTTTCTCCAAAGTAGACAATGTCGACTGTAATCAGTACATAAGGACATGAATTGTTTGAGTAGAAAAAAATCAGAGGAGATAATTTGCACTAAGGGTCTCAAACAAGACCTCATGGATCTTCGATGCAGCACAAGCTAAAGACAGAGAGTTCAAGATGTACATTGTAAGAGCGGGCATTATTACACTTATTGAAGATCCTGCATCGTCTTTTAGTACAGCACAAGCTGAAGACGCACAGTTTAAGACGCACGTTGTACGAGCAGCAGCATCGTTACACCAATTCAAGATCCTACAAGCCCGACTATGTGAAAGCTTGAACATGGAAACTGCAGGAGCCGAGGAGCAGGGAAATCACCGGTACTGCGGGGCCAGTTCACCCTCCCTGACAATGTAATTCTGGAGAGGGAATTCCTCTCCCTTGAAGTACCTATCCAGCATGTCTTTTGTTCCCGCTGCGTATCGCAACTGCACCAAAACCAAAATTTGCAAGTCAGAAACATGATAAGAAGAGCGAGTCAAAAAGTTACAAATGAAATGGGAGGCGAGGGAGTATGGAAATGTATAGTACCTGCGCATCTATAGTTGTGCCGGAAATATGAGGTGTCATGGCCTGGTTCGGCATGTACCGCCAGGGGTGGTCCTTGGGTGCTGGTTGCGGGAACCAAACATCCCCACTATAACCTGAAAGATCGACAGATGAAAATCTAACATGATTAGAAATTTGGAGAGAAAAAAGAGAAAAAAAAAAAAAACACAATTATAACCGATCTTCTGGCTATAGTTTACCTCCGATGTGTCCGCTGGAGCAAGCATCAGCAACTGCTTGTGTATCCATGATTGCTCCTCTAGCATTGTTGACGATAAGGACACCCTTCTTCATCTTGGAAATCCTCTCTTTATCAAACATTCCTCTAAAACATATACCATGGCCTTCATCACATAATGCTTGCAACATTTTACAAGCACTCTCTCTCTCTCTCTCTCTCTCTCTCTCTCTCTCTCAAAAAGCCTTTCCTTTTTAGGAAATTTCTCAATATATACTTGCAATTAACTTCAGAACCTCACATATTGCAAGAAAACTAAGAACCAGAAGCAGACTAACACCATAAACTTCTTTGGGAACGTAAACGTTACTGGGTTAAATTAAAAGGATTTTTACCTCGTTTTCTCAGTTAGAGGGGTGTTGACCACAACTATGTCACATTTCTGAAGCATCACATCAAGATCCTCCTCAAATTTTGCACCAGTCTGCTTCTCCAGTTCTGGATCCATTTTCAGGCGGTCATGATAGAGGAGATTGCAATTGAAAGGCTTCAATCTCTGTAGCAAAAGCTTGCCAATTCGTCCAGCACCAACAGTCCCGACAGTTTTTCCTTCAAGATCATAAGCTCTGTATGCTATACCAGCCACATTCCAGTCCCCATTGATGACCTGATGATATCCAGGCAAAAAGTTCCTTACAAGAATGAGGATTCTCATGAGCTCATCCTCTGCAACCGAAACAACATTGCTACCAGTGACTTCTGCAACTGTCAACCCTGCGTCAGCTGCAGCCTTTAAATCAATGTGATCAGAACCAATCCCAGCAGTGAGAAGAAGCTGCAGATTCTTCGCCTTTTTGATTCTTTCCGCAGTAACATAGGCAGGGTGAAAGGGGGTTGTTATGAGGACATGAAGATCGGGAATATGCTTTTCAAGTTCTGTGATGATAGAATTGAGAAGTGAGAAGCAAAGCAATCATAATCATGAAATAATAACAAGTTATAGAAAGCAATACAATAACAGTCGAGCAACAACCAAATCAATAATCATCGAGATTAATGACATGGCAGATATCAGCCAAAGCCAAAGGTTCCTGCGGAGCAAATCTATATAGAAAGCCATTGTCAATTCTAAAACATACTCACCACAGTCTGGTCCCTCCTTGTCATCTGTGACTATGTACTGATGCCCTTGCGATTCCAGCCAGTCGTGTATGCCCAAACCTCTCTCGACACAGCCCAAGAAATTCGGATTCAACTCAGCATATTCATTGGCCTTGTAGAACACACCCACAATCTTTTTGCTTCCAGCAGTAGACTGATAAAAGTAACCGCAGAAAACACATGCAGTCAGAAAAGAAGAAAATTTTGAAGCAGAAAAGGAAGATTTTAGCAAGAAGGCATCAGTTCAAAATTCCAGAGACATGTATCTCCATTACCAACTCATAACATTATCACTTGAAACGAGAACTACCCTAAGAAACCAAATCTGATAAGTGAACAGCAACCCCCTATCAAGATAAAATGGCCAAACATTTCACATGAGCTTTCTGTGTAATCCACATAGTCAAGCAAAGTAATAAATCTTGTGATAAAAAAAGCAAAGGAAGAGACATCCGTTAGTGTCTGATGCTATCAACCTTGGCAGACTAAATTTCAGTACGAAGGCAGCTACATTGTGCACAAGTTTCTTGATCATAAACCCCGTTGCTTTGGTACAAATATTTGATTGAAAACATGTTGTGTTTTTCAAATGGCAAAAAACAGAAGTACCAAGCGCAAGTTAATACAAACCATTCGTCCGCATCACTTGCAAACCAGGCAAACCCAGCTGCTACAGACGGTCTCTTATCAGTGCTAAAATACCTAATTGTCTGTGCAGCTTTCGTTCTCTCTATACCTCCTGTAGCATTGTGGCATAATAAGCATACACTTCTTCCTAACATGACAGACTACAGTTCATCAAGAGGTTTGACTTTGACTGCGTCTCTGTTGGAACCCACTAAGATGATGATAATTGTGCGCACCGATCGACAACCTAGACATATCACAAAGCTTCCATTTTTCCAACTCTCCAACAGAAAGAAAAAGAAAAAAAAAAAGTTCCGTTTTCCCCTTCCTAATTGCCAAGCCGACAAAGACCCAAAACAGCCCACAAGGCCTACTGTCAGTCTGTCGGACACTCGTCATCGTCGCCATGCACGACTCTCAACCCCTAATTAGCGTCGGCACTAATGAAGCCTGGCTAATCGAGCATCAGACGCCGATCCACAAACCGAATGCCCACGACCCAATTTCAAGACGACCCTCTAAATTCCGATCAAGCGAACCACCGTCCCGCTACTCAATTCAGTCACACGCCGCTGCATCAATCAATTATAGACCCATAAAACACAGATAAGCCCAAAAGCATCCGGAGAACGCACAATCCAGCAAAACATAAGCTGGAGAACCAGACTACCCACAGAAAACCGAAGATAATCATGCGAAAGCTCGCGATCATGCGGACCACAACAGCAGCAGCAGCAGGTCATCGAAACAGGGGGCGATGACTAACGGGTCCACTCACATGGGCACGTCTAGCGAAATTAGCAGACGAGCACAGAGCTCTGATGGCGGAGACACCAGCTCGCTTCATCGCCATCTCCGAGCCGAGCGACACTCGCGGTCCAAAGAGAGATTCGGCACCGGAAGACGAAAGAGAAGGCGCGAGAAAACACTCGTGAAGTACTCTTGACAGAAAGAGAGGGACGTTTCGTGTTATATAATAAATATAGGCGAGGAGGAGTCGCGAGGGGAGAAGAGAGATCGACTTTTCCTTCGCTTTTTGCTTGCGAAGAGAAGGTGAGGAACGCTGGCTCTGGCAAGTGGCAGGTGGCGTGGTCGCTCTGTCTTCTTCGCTTTTGCTTGTCCGATTCGCGCCCGTCGCTCACCGTTTGGCTTCCGCGAGTGCGCGATTTCCTCTGGAGACGTAGATGGTAGGCCGAGAGTTCTGACACGTGGCGGTGACGTTATTATCGAAATTGGAAATCCCTTTCTTTACATTTCTCTTTTTTTTTTTTTTCCCTTTAGCATATTATCACGAAAAAAACCCGCTAAAAACCCCAAAACATATATATTTATGACAAATTTACTCTCGATTAATTTTTGTTAAATTGTATCATCAAATTACTGAATTGAATAATATATAATTTGAGATAGATGTTAATTTGAGATTTTTCGTAATAAAAGGTAAATTTATCGTAAATATATCATTCTAAAGTTTTTTATAGTAAAAAATTTATTCTTTGATAAATTTATCACAAACATATCAGTTTGAAATTTTTTCTAATTAAGAAATTAATTTGAAGTAAATTTCTCATAAATATATCAATTTAAAATTTTCATAATTTTAACCATTTTTCTTTTAAGGGACTATTATAAAAAGGAAATGCAGCATGGGCACTCGTTACTAAATATCACTCTCACATGTACAACATACAACTTAAAGATTTTAAGCGTGCATGTCAACATAATTATGACCTCGCTTATTTAGATAAATTATCATTTCCCTTCCAAAACCGCCTTTTTGAAGAAAAAATTTGTAAATTGTGACATGCTTTTTCTCTCCACTTCATCATTTCTTACCTATCCATCGATGACTAGCTACCGCCTCTTGCCTAGCCCCTCGCCGTCCTCACCACCTCAAATCTGGTCCAAATCAACATAGGGCGACCCCATCTAGACCATATTAGGCCCGATCGATAGGATACCTGCGAGCTCTATCAAAGAGCTTAGAATAGTCGCTCAAATAAAAACCCGACATTCACAGACCGGCAAATCGTGTTTAATGTATTTCAGTAATCATATTAAGTCGTACCATTTGAAAAAATACTATATTTTTGTTCACTTAATCGTAATAAATTCGCGTGAATTGGTAATCTTCTCTTCCTACGAAAATGGAATCAATTGAGGATCGTGACAACTGCCGTAGCAAATGCTGATTCGTCCTCCCTTACTGCCTCTCCAGTGTCCAAAGCGGCCATACGAATCCTGATTCGTCCGTCCTTTTCAACTCACGGCTTTTCGGTGTCCAAAGCGGCCGTGCTTTTCCGAACAACGTGCGTTTTGGAAATCCTCAGCCGTCCTTGCGCTTCTCATGGACCAAATAGAGCTTGAATCTTCGTTTAGGCACTGTTTCACTTGTTGAAGAAAAGTTCCCAAAAACTCCATCAAATAAATAAATGAAAAAGAGGATTGAATTATTTTCATGCTTTCTCAATTAAGCCTATATACCTAATTTTGTTTAATTAAGTCCATCTGACAACGAATTCGATTGATCAACTGATGTAATAGTATAATGCGGACAAAATACGCACAACATGTGTGTACGTGTTTAATTGATGTAGATTACGTTAGAGTATAATGCAGATGGATGTGGACAATTCAGATGTCAATGTCGAGTTTTCCCATGAAACGCTGCAACGTCACATAAGCCCTACGTTGACTAGATTTGGCCGGCTTTGATGTGGTAAAGTGAAAGGACTCTGTAAGAAAATTCAAAAATTAGGAAGTACCGACACTATTCAATAACCTTCATGTTAGGTCAGACACTCCGAAACGTATTTAATACTCTCCAACATAATCAACACTTAATCAACAAATTTTAACAAATGAGAAAAGAAGAAAACATAATATTCTCTTCTTTTCCGACTCTCATTTTTTGTGACACATAATTTATCCATCAAGTTTGTTTTTTCTCTCTCTTCTCCTTCAACATATTCTAACACACGAGTCTAGAATATGAATTGCTTGTTTTTTCTTCAAATTTTATAAATTATTGGAATGGAGTTAAATTTATCAAATTGAAACAATAAATAATATCAATAAATGGTGAATTAATGTTTTTAGTGTAAATTAATTATAGACTTTTATTTATTTATTAATTTATGAATTTGAATTAAATTAATTTGATTAAAATGATACACTTAATATACAACATGTCTCAAATTCTCTTTTTCTTCTTCTTTTTTTTTATAAATAATGTGTTGGCGTGTTACGTTGCATTGTGTCGTTTATCGGTATCAGTACTACTTAGATCAAAAGTATAGAGATTCAATTAGGAATTTCGTAAATTTATTGAGCCGGGCGCATTCCTTTGGTGCATCCCTTGCCAGTTGGCCGACGCTTCAAATCTTTGACCCAAGTCCAATAATTAGGACACTACGCAAAGATATGACCTGTCCCGGATAATGGCTGGAATCATCAAAATCAGATGAGCTGTTCCTTTCGTTGGTAGGTTGACTCGCGCGCGCTAACGCGATAAGGCACGATTACGTGGACAATTTATCCTCTTCCTGCTCCTGCGGATAAAATGCGTACATTTTTTATTTATTTATTAACCTGACAGGTCATGCACTGTCTGCAAGCACTAATCTTCGAGAACTTCGGTCCCAGATTTTATTTTTAAAATTTTTCTTGGAAGCATTTACTAAGTAATCTAATAATATATATTCGATACCTTAACTTTCCAATCGCATCTAAAATACGTGTGCTTTAAATATTGGTATTTCTAATGTATAGAATGACACGACTTTTACTGTCCGTGTGTTTAGCAAAAACCGTCGCTTTTATTGGTTAAAATAATAAGTTATTGTACCAATGGTGTTTTCGCATTTTGAAATGGAGCTTCGTATTCTTCCAATTTTTAAATATTGATGAGTGATTTGGATGTACACGCTTCCCCGAATTGAGGAGGCATTACAGCCGCTATTCAGGCGGTCCGTCTATTGTGATTGATTGTCCTTTACGTGATATGTCCACCATCCTTTGACAATTCTCCTTTTACTTGCAAAAAAAAAAAAAAAATTAGAATTATGAGTACCTATTTGAGTACCTATTTTGCACCGCATGTCAAAAATCGCAAATTTCACCATGGAGTCGGAAGAATGGGCTCGATGACATGGTTTGAATAAATAAAAGTAAATCTATATCAACAAAAAAAATTAAAAAGACTGAATTGCAAAATGCGAATAAGTTGGAGATCCAATTCTATGATTAACTTAAAGTTGAGATGTTCTTGGGGATGTCAGGCATTACTAGAAGCATTTTGCATAAAATTTTAGATTCTCATCACACAAACAACATACTTCGACTTTGAGATCAAGCAAGACCTCAAATTGCGAAAAACAAAGTGCCGGAGATTTGGTCTAATTTCTTTTTTTTTTTTTTTGGCATTCATTGTTCTAATTTTTTTTAATGGATTAGATGGGGCAATTGGTTCCTTGCGAGGACACTCGGTTATCAAATTCCTGATATATATCAATAATTAAGAGTCATTTCCTAACACGCTATGCGGAGGTTTAAGTCATGTCCCGCACGTGTAGCATAGTAGCGTCACGCTAGGAATGAACATCAATAATTGTATCCGGCAATAACGATAATCGTCGACTATGCTCAGTAAATTGGGATATGAGTTTCTGTTTAATGGACCGTGAACTATCGCGCCACCTTTTGGACTAAGCAAAAGTAACGTTGGTGTAAGAAAATTTGCACAATGAGTGCTGTTACATTCTCAAACAAGACCACCTCAATCTTCAATACAGCACAAACTAAAGACACGCTTTAAGAACAAACGTTGAAACGGCAGCATTACTACCTACACTTATTCAAGATCCTGCAACTTCTAATGAGCTCAACGATCGCGAATTCTCGAACATGGAAACTGCACAAGCTGAGGAGACGGAGAGATCACTGGTACTGAGGGGCCAGCACGCCCTCCTTGACGATGTAATTCTGGAGGGGAATTCCTCTCCCTTGAAGTACCTATCCAGCATGTCTTTGGTTCCGGCCGCATATCGCAGCTGCACCAAAACCAAATTCAAAAGCCAGAGCATGATTAAAAGGCGAAACGGTGCCTTGCTTATTGAAAACGAGAGACAAGAAGTATGGAGATGTATAGTACCTGGGCGTCTATAGTTGTGCCGGAAATATGAGGCGTCATGGCCTGTTCGGCATGTACCGCCAGGGGTGGTCCTTCGGTGCAGGCTGTGGGAACCAGACATCTCCACTATAACCTGAAAGACCAGACAGATGAAAACTGAACATGATCGGGAAATGACAACTTATATAACTGATCTGCCGGCAATAGTTTACCTCCGATGTGTCCACTGGCACAGGCGTCAGCAACAGCTTGTGTATCCACGAGCGCTCCTCTAGCATTGTTGACGATAAGCACACCTTTCTTCATCTTGGAAATCCTCTCTTTATCAAGCATTCCTCTGAAACATATACCATAGCCTTCATCACATAGTGCTCGCAACATTTTACAAGAACTTCAAACCTTACACATTGCAAGAAAACTGAGAACCTGAAGCAGACCAAATGATTTTTACCTTGTTTTCTCAGTCAGAGGGGTGTTGAGCACAATTATGTCACATTTCGGAAGCATTGCATCGAGGTCCTCCTCAAATTTTGCACCAGTCTGAACCTCCAGTTCCGGATCAATTTTGACACGGTCGTGATAAAGGAGATTGCAGTTGAAAGGCTTCAATCTCTGTAGCAAAAGCCTGCCAATTCGCCCAGCACCAATGGTCCCGACAGTTTTTCCTTCGAGATCATAAGCTCTGTGTGCTATGCCAGCCACATTCCAGTCCCCATTGATGACCTGATGATATCCAGGCAAAAAGTTCCTTACAAGAATGAGAATTCTCATGAGCTCATCCTCTGCAACCGAAACTACATTGCTTCCAGTGACTTCTGCAACTGTCAACCCTGCCTCAGCCGCAGCCTTCAAATCGATGTGATCGGAACCAATCCCAGCAGTGAGAAGAAGCTGCAGATTCTTCGCCTTCTTGATCCTTTCCGCAGTAACATAGGCAGGGTGAAAGGGGGTCGTTATGAGGACATGAAGATCGGAAAGATGCTTTTCAAGTTCTGTGATGAGCGAATTGAGAAGTGAGAAGCGAATCAAACATAAACATGACAAGTTATAAAACCCAATACAGTAATAGTCACAAGCAACAACCACGTGAATAATCATCAAGAATAATGAAATGGCAGGGATCAGCTAAAACCAAAGGTTCATGCAGGGCAAATCTACAGAGAAACACATTGTCATTTCTAAAGCGTACTCACCGCAGTCTGGTCCCTCTTTGTCATCTGTGACTACGTACTGATGGCCCTGCGATTCCAGCCAGTCGCGTATGCCCAGACCTCTCTCGACAGTGCCCACGAAATTGGGATTCAACTCGGCATTCTCATTGCCCTTGTAGAACACACCCACGATCTTCTTGCTTCCAGCAGTAGACTGATAAAAGTGACCCCAGAAACCAGAAACCACATATGCATTCAGTAAAGAAGAAAATGTCGAAGCAGAGAAGGCATACGGTTCAAGTTTCCAGAAGCACGAGAACCAGAGCACGAACAAAAACACAAAATAATCACGGATCACGCCGACTAACGTGTCACTCACATGGACTCGTCGAGTCAAGCTCGGAGACGAACAAAGAGCTCTGATGGCAGACACACCGGCATGCTTCATCGCCATTTCCGAGCCGGGCGGTTCTCGCAGTTGACGGGTTCGAAGTGATTCGAAGAGAGATTCAGTATCGGAAGAAGAGAGAAAAGTGGATAAAACAATGGTGAAGTACTGGGAGGGAGATGTTCGATATATATAGGCGAAGAGTCGCGAGGGAAGAGAGAACAACTTCTCCTTCGCTTTCTTGTGATGAGGAAGCGAGACACGCTGGCTTTAGCAAGCGGCATGATCACTGTCTGTTCATATGGAAAAAGCGTGTCTCGTTCTGGCTCTGGCGAGCTGCATCCTCACTTCCTCTTCTTGGAAAAGAATTTCTTTTTTGAGCAGTTTCCAAATTCGATAGGTTTCTATTTTGGATGAAGGAGACGGAATTATACCTTGTAAGTCCAATCACGTAGGTAAGGTCGATCATGGGGTCTAAAGTTATGGAGACGTGATTATAACTGTCATTAGTATTTATTACTTAAGAGCAATTATGCTTTTTAGACCATATAAAGCCGTATGTGATTTGTTGTAGAGACCTGATTATCATTATGAAATCTTATATATTTTCTCGATTTATCAATCTTTCAGTCTTCAATATTCGTATTTCTTACCGTTGATTTTATTGTTCTCCATCATCGTAACACAATTTCGATTCTATTTGAATTGACTCTAAACTCATTTAATAAAGAACCAAAGATCAATCTTTAGTGAAAGCTATTTCACTAATTGGGATTGATCCCGATTTCTAGTGAAACAGCTATTAAATTTATGTATATGAAAATCATGTCAATTCCGATCATTTGTGGATAATCTCCATAATTGTTAAAAAAAAGTAAAATAATAATAACGTGTTTATTCTCACGGTCATCGCGTGGAAATAAAATCCATGTGCGATTATTTTACTCTGCAAGGATTGACGTTGCAAATTCTGATTCGTCCTTCCGCATTCCCCTTTAGACTGTCCGAAGCGGTCATGCAAAATCCAAGCAGTCCCGCCTTACTGGCTTTTCGGAGTCCAAAGCGGCCATGTTTTTTCGAGCATCGTGTCTTTTGGGAATATTGAAAATGACGTCTTTAAGAATTTCCATCAACCAAAACAGAGCCTTTCAAGTTTCTTCGCTTAAGCACCATTTTCTTTGTTACAAGTTTTCACAACCCCTACATCAAACAAATAAATGAAATAGAAAATGAAAAACTTCTACTCTGCTTATCCGTACTTTCACGTTTTTCTGAATAAAAATTTTATGTACTTAATTCGTTGAGTCAAAGTCCATTTCTAGGCTCCTTGGATTATGTAAGGACATGACTTTTTCTTAAAATATTTTCTCACTTGGCAATTACGTGACTAAAATAATGTTGTTTTGGTCTAAATTTAACTTTTAATAAAATTTTAATAAGTAAGCTAATTTTTTTTTCTTTTAAAAAAGGACAAACTAGCAATGAGGATCGCGAGGTCTTGCCAATGGTTGGCCACCCCCAGATCTAGCTCACCCAAACTTGATCGAGGACCGCTACTAGCAACCAACCCATCACCCATTGATGGTGGTCCTCGATTAGGTCTACCCGATTTGGGGGAGGGCTGTGGCCCACCCAGTGGCCCTCACCTATGGTCACTGGCTAGGGCCCAATCACCAATCATCCCTTACCCTCGTCAGCCCTTCTCAGCAATGGTGAGATAGCCCGCCCTCGTTGCTGTTCGTCCTTCACTTTCCTTTTTTTTTTTTTCTTTTTAAAATTGTAATAAAAATCATATTTGAGCCAAAATGATATTGTTTTAGCCACATTATCAACACATTAGTATTTTCTATTAATTAAATTAGATTAAGTTAACAAAATAACTTTATTGTACCAACTTGATAAGTTTTATAACTTAATTATATTTTTTGTAAGTTTTATGATTCAATTACACTTTCATAATAAGTTTTAAAACTTTTAGTATACTTATCCTCCCAAAAAAAAGGGGGAAGGAGTTGTTGAATTTCTCCTTGTGTCCCATAATTTTTGGTGCAAGCATTGGTTGACCTGCTAATCTTGACCCGAGTCAAACAATTTTGATCGGATACGTAGCTTTTTGGTCAGTGATTCACTTGCACATTTTCACTATGCAGTAATATAAGGATTGTCTCTCTTTTTAGAAGCAATAGGAGCATGGGTGGCTTTGCACCTTCTCAAGCGCTAAACTCATTGGAAGGACCCAAGGAGCAGTAAGAATACTTATGGTGTGTTTGGTAACAATTTTGTTTTCGGAACAATTTGTTTTCAGAAATACTTTTTTCTATTTCTATTTCCCGAACAGAAATATGTTTAGTACGACTCTAAATATTTCTGTGACTTAGAATTTATTGTAATTTATTAATGATTTTATTACTTTTTTTGTTTTTCTTTTTCTTCTCCTTCTTCTAACCAATCGCCAGCCTTGGCCATGGCTAGCCAACAACTAGCCAAAAGAGGGCTGGTGAGGTCGTTGGCCTTAGGGGAGCCTTGTCGGCCATTGTTGAGGCCGGCGACCAGCTGGGGAAGAAGAAAGGAAGAGAAAAAGAAAGAAAAGAAAAAAAAGGAAGAAAAAAATTTCTTGAGTTGTTCCCAAAAACAAAAAAATTTACCAAATACGTTTTTGTTCTATTTTTGTTTAGAGGAACAAAAGAACATAAATAAGTTTTCCCTGGAGCTTTACCAAATCGCACTTTAATTTCTGTCTTACATGGATAAAAGTTAGCTGCATGCCTAACTTGCTTGGAGAGTGAAAATTTTACGCGATGGACCAATAGTAGTGGATTCAATGCTTTCCCTTCTTTCTAACTATCACATTCCAACTAATGAGCCAACCACTCTACCACTAAGCCACTGAGGAACAGGGGGAGATTAGGTCTCTTAGGGCGCGTTTGGTAACGATTCTATTTTTGGGAACAATTTCTCAAATGATTCTTTTTTATTCTGTTCCTGGGAACAATTTCTAAGCATTTTAAGCCGTTTGATAATTGTCCAAAATTTTTTATTCTAGAATAGAATTGCATTTGGTACCGTGCTCAAAATTTATACTCCAAATAATTTTTTTAATTTTTAAATAATTTTATTACTTTTTTTTTTCTCCTATTCTTTTTTTCCTTTCTCTCTCCTATTCTTTTCTTCAAGTGGTCGATCGCTAGCGAGGGCTCGACAATCACCGGAGGGTCGCGACCCTCATCGGCCCGAGGCTTGCCGGCCCTCAATGAGGCCCGCTTGACCATCGGCGAGATGGGCGAGCCTCGCCGGGGCTAGGCTTACCTTTGGCAAGCTCGCCAAACCTCGCCTTAGCCTGGCGAGCCTCTGGCGATCGGCGACAGTAGGCAACGGACAGCAACTGTGACGATGGATGAAGAAAAAGAAAAGGAAAGAAGAAGAAGAAGAAGAGAAAATATGGGCTTGATTCTAGAATTGTTCCCGTGAACAAGAATCAACTTTTTTTTTTTTCTTGATTCGGTTCCAAATCTACTTCCGAGAACAAAAATAGAAATTTGTTTACCAAACATGATTCTATTTCAAAACTACAAGAAAATAATAGAATTTGGCACTATTTGGTCGGTTACCAAACATGTCCTAAGTTCAATTCCCTTCTCAATCAATAACCAATAAATTAACTCCTAAGAATTCCAATCCTAACTCCGCTTATTATCGCTAGCATTTTACTAATTAGTGGTCACCCCTCCTACATGAGAAGAAAGAAATAGGGGATTCGAATTTTCATCTTCTTAAGGGGTTAGTGTGGAGACATTTAGCTTCATGTGTGAGTTTCAACATGCCCTACAAAGAGGCAAGCAAACATGTGAGTGTGAATTGAGAGTTAAATACGACATACAAAAAAATAATTATAGCTAGCATTTTAGTTATAAAAAAACGAGCTTAAAGCATTTATTAAGTGATCAAATAATAAAATATTGGATGCACCATGTCACAAAATCACAAATTCAGGAGTGAGATGCTGTAGTTTCACAAACTTAGTGACAATGTCAGACGAATAGACTAGATGACATGGATTGAAAATTAAAGTAAATCAATAGCAACAACTAGAAAAAGGGCGGGGGGTGTTTAAAAGAGAGTATAGCACAAATATGGAGAACCAATTCTATAGTTATCATAAAGTTGAGAGCGGAAAATGAATAATTTTAAAAATATTTTTCTAAAAATGATTAGCCAATAAAAAATATTTTCACTATCGACAACAATTTATATCTAAATATTATCGTGAATAATAAAAATATTTTTTGTTCATTAATCTTTGTAACTGATATAGGTGATGGTTTTTAGAGAAATCTTTTTCTAAATTATTGATTTTCGGTAAAACAAACTGAACCTCAAAGTTAAGATGTTCTTGGTGATGCCAAGCATAACAAGAAGCGTTTTGGAAAAAAATTTAGATATATTTTGACTTTGTAATCAAGCGCTACCATAAATCGAGAAAAACAAAACGTCAGAGATTTGCGTGTAACTTGATTTTCTATTTGCATTCATTCATTTTTCTTTACAGATAAATGAGGCAATCGGTTCCTTACGAGGACACTTGGTAACCAAAATCCAGGTATATTTCGATGTCTAGGAGCATTTCCTAACACGGTAAGCTAAGGTTGAAGTCATGTTCAGTACGGGTAGTACAGTAGCGTCACGCTAGGAGGAATGAAAATTGATAATTACATCAGGTGATAAACGATAATCGTCGACTATAATATTCAGGACATTCCGATGCGAGTTTTATCTGCTTTTCGTGGAGTGCATCTTGGACTGTGATCTGTCATGCCATCTCATGGACTATAAAGCCAAAACAAAACAAAACTACAGGAGAGAGTTTGCACGAAGAGTACGGTTCCATTCTCAAACAGACCTCATCAATCTTCAAATACAGCACAAACTGAAGATACGCTTCAAGACAGACATTGAAACAACAGCATTACTATGCACACTTATTCAAGATCCTGCAACTTCTAATGAGCTCGACCATTGTGAATTCTCGAACAGAGGAAATGCACGAGCCGAGGAGGCAGGGGAAAATCACCGGTACTGAGGGGCCAGCACACCCTCCTTCACGATGTAATTCTGGAGAGGGAATTCCTCTCCCTTGAAGTACCTATCCAGCATGTCTTTGGTTCCGGCTGCATATCGCAGCTGCACCGAAGCCAAATTCAAAAGCCAGAGCATGATTAGGAGCGAGTCGGTGCATTACTTATTGAAAATGAGAGGGAAGGAGTATGGAGATGTATAGTACCTGTGCATCTGTGGTTGTTCCAGAAATATGAGGCGTCATGGCCTGGTTCGGCATGTACCGCCAGGGGTGGTCCTTGGGTGCTGGTTGTGGGAACCAAACATCACCACTATAACCTGAAAGATCAGACAGATGAAAATCGAACATGATTGGGAAATGACAACTGATTATAACTGATCTTCCCGCAATAGTTTACCTCCGATGTGTCCGCTGGCACAGGCGTCAGCAACAGCTTGTGTATCCACGAGCGCTCCTCTAGCATTGTTGACGATAAGGACACCTTTCTTCAGCTTGGAAATCCTCTCTTTATCAAGCATTCCTCTGAAACATATACCAGGCCTTCATCACATAATGCTCGCAACATATTACAAGAACCTCAAACCTTACATATGGCAAGAAAACTGGGAAACTGAAGCAGACTAACACCATAAACTTCTTTCCATCAAATGATTTTTACCTTGTTTTCTCGGTCAGAGGGGTGTTGAGCACAATAATGTCGCATTTCGGAAGCATTTTATCAAGGTCCTCCTCGAATTTTGCACCAGTCTGAACCTCCAGTTCCGGGTCGATTTTGATGCGGTCGTGATAGAGGAGATTGCAGTTGAAAGGCTTCAATCTCTGTAGCAAAAGCCTGCCAATTCGCCCGGCACCAATGGTCCCGACAGTTTTTCCTTCAAGATCGTATGCTCTGTGTGCTATGCCGGCCACATTCCAGTCCCCATTGATGACCTGATGATATCCAGGCAAAAAGTTCCTTACAAGAATGAGGATTCTCATGAGCTCATCCTCTGCAACCGAAACTACATTGCTTCCAGTCACTTCTGCAACTGTCAACCCTGCCTCAGCTGCAGCCTTCAAATCGATGTGATCGGAACCAATCCCAGCAGTGAGAAGAAGCTGCAAATTCTTCGCCTTCTTGATCCTTTCCGCAGTAACATAGGCAGGGTGAAAGGGGGTTGTTATGAGGACATGAAGATCGGAAAGATGCTTTTCAAGTTCTGCGATGATCAAATTGAGAAGTGAGAAGCAAATCAAACATAAACATGACAAGTTATGGGAACCAATACGGTAATTGTCACAAGCAACAACCACATTAATAATCACCAAGAACGATGAAAGGGGCAGAGATCAGCTAAAACCAAAGGTTCCTGCAGAGCAAATCCACAGAAAAAGACCGTCATTTCTAAAGCGTACTCACCGCAGTCCGGTCCCTCTTTGTCATCTGTGACTATGTACCGATGGCCTTGCGACTCCAGCCAGTCGCGTATGCCCAGACCTCTCTCGACAGTGCCCACGAAACTGGGATTCAACTCGGCATACTCATTGGCCTTGTAGAACACACCCACGATCTTCTTGCTTCCAGCAGTAGACTGACAAAAGCAACCCCAGAAACCAGAAACCACCTATGCATTCAGTAAAGAAGAAAATGTCGAAGCAGAGAAGGAGCATACAGTTCAAATTTCCAGGAGCACGAACGAAAACGCAAAAAAATCATGTGAAATCTTGCGATCGCCCCGACTAACGCGTCACTCACATGGACGCGTCGAGTCAAGTTCGGAGACGAACACAGAGCTCTGATGGCAGACACACCGGCACGCTTCATCGCCATTTCTGAGCCGAGTCGGTTCTCGCGGTCGACGGGTTCGAAGCGATTCGAAGAGAAATTCAGTATCGGAAGAAGAGAGAAAAGTGAATAAAAAAAAAAACTGGTGAAGTGCTGGGAGGGAGACGTTCGATATATAAAGGGGGAAGAGTCGCGAGGGAAAAAGAGAACAACTTCTCCTTCGCTTTCCTGTGATGAGGAAGCGAGACACGCTGGCTTTGGCAAGTAGCATCATCACGTTTTGTTTTTGTTCAAGCGAAAAGGCGTGTCTCGTCCTGGCTTCGGCGAGTTGCATCCTCACTTTCTCTTCATGGAAAACAATCTCTTTTCTGAGCAGTTTTTAAATTCGATAGGTTCTCAATCTTGAATTTGGAGGACGGAATTATACCTGATAATTATACACTAGAATATGCAAAATGGGTGTTAGGATTTATTATTATTTTTTATTTTTGTGAATTTTCCAAGGTGAGTTATCTATAAGAAAATATGAATAACACTTGTAAATTTGCTTTAGATGTAAATGGAGGATATTGAGTGATGATAACACAATTCTAACCTTTAATTTTATTGTTCTCGATCATTGTAACACAATTCCGATTCTATTTGAATTGCCATTGAATCCATTTAAAAGAGAACAAAAGATCAATCTTTGGTGAAAGTTATTTCACTAATTGGGATCGATCTAGTGAAACAGCCTATGTATATGAAATAGAAATCAATTTGGGTCACATGTGGATATTCTCTACAATCATAAAAAAAAAATATATCTGTTAATTCTCGTTGGAAATTAACAGCCTTCGTTCCGGTCACCACGTGGAAATAAAATCCATGTACGATTATTTTACAACTCTGTAAGGATAGTTGTTGCAAATTCTGATTCGTTCTTTCTTCCGCACTTCCTTTTAGACTGTCCGAAGCGGTCATGCAAAATCTGAGAAGTCCTGCCTCAGTGGCTTTTCGGAGTCCAAAGCGGCCACGCTTTTCCGAGCATCGTCTTTTGGGAAAATTGAAAATAACGTCTTTGAAAATTCTCATCAACCAAAACAAAGCTTTACAAGTTTCTTTTGCTTAATCGTCATATTTCATTTGTTAGAAGTTTTCATAAATACTGCATCGAACAGATAAATGAAATAGAAAATGAAAAACTTCTATTCTTCTTATCCGTACTTTCACGTTTTCTTATTTAAACGCCTATGTATTAATTGGTCGAGTCCAAGTCCATTTTTAAGCTCCTTTGACTATGCACCGACCTGACTTTTTTTTTAATATTTTCTCTCTTTTGCGTGATGATAAATTAGTTGAAACAACATCGTTTTAGTCAAAATTTGATTTTTAATAAAATTTTATTATTTTATAAAATTTTATAAAAAGAAAAAAAGGACAAATCAATTATGAGGATCGCGAGACCCTAATAGTAACTGGCAACCCTCCCTTAGATCTAACAAGGTTCGCCAGCTCTCGTCTAAACCTGATTTAGCACTACCAGTACCCCGCTAGCGAATGACCCTTATCCCACCAATGGCTATCCTCAGTCAATTTTGGGGAGGGCTGGTGGTCTATGGGAGGGCCACAACCCTCCCTTGTCAGCAAGGGTTGTCAACCACTAGCTAAGGCCCAACGACCTCAACTAGCTATCCCCTACCCTCGTCAACCTTTCTTGGTGATGGCCTGAGCACTTATTTATCCTTTATGTTTCTTTTTCTCTTTTCTTTTCTATTCTTTTTTGAGATTTGTATTAAAAATCATATTTGGACCAAAATTACATTGTTTTAGCCACATTATTACCATGTCAGTATTTTCTGTTAAGCAAATTGGATGAGGCTAATGAAAGGACTCCATTGTACCAATTTGATAAGTTTCATTTGATTGTTTTTTTGTTTATTTTATGACTCAATTGTACCTTCATTATAAGTTTTAAAATTTCTGATGTACTTATCCTCCAAAAGAAAAGAAAGTAATTGTTGCATTTCTCCTTTCGTCCCATATTCTTTGGGGCATGCATTAGCCGACCCTCTAATCTTGACTCGAGCCAGATAATTTTGACCGGATAAGCAACTTCTTTCGTCGGTGGTCCACTTGCACGTTACACATTCCCACTATGCAGTAATATAAGAACTGCCTCTCTTTCCTAGAAGCAAGAGGAGCATGGGCGGCTTCACACCTTCTCAAGTGCTACGCTTGTGGGAAGGGACCCAAGGAACGATAAGAAGACTTGCTTTTTGTCTCTCGTGAATAAGAGTTAATTGCAGGGTGCTAAAATTTGTGTACAACGCTCACTTTGGTGCCAAAATTTATGTACGGCGCCCACTTTGGTGTCGAAAATTTATTTTGGATAACTTAAGTGTCAACAAATTTGAAAAACGATCATTTCAATACCAATATCGATGAAAGTGGCCGAAAATCTAACATGACACTTTTTTATTAATTTTTGAAATCGACATGGCTCGTTAGAAAGTACAGTGAGTATCTAAACAACAAAACAACACCGTTTGGCAACCCTAAATCCTCAAATTGAGAGAGAGAGAGAGTCGTCTTCTTCTTCCTTCTTCTTCCTCGAAAACCAACACTAGCAGCGGCACCTTTGACCCCTCTTCCTCCTCCTCCTCCTTTGCCCTCACCTCCTATTCTTCCTGCCACTTCTTGCTTAAGCAACAATCTCAGTCTCTCCTTGCTCACCTGGTCGAGCAACTATAATGGTGGCCGAGCGACGGTGGCCAAGCGATGGCCGGCGAACAACGGTGGCCAAGCAGCGGAAACCCTAATTTCAATCCCATATGAGCTATACGGCGTTGTTTCTGTGAGGATGTCCACGTATAATGACAAAACGATGTCGTTTCTTGAGGAGAATGGAAAATGACGTGTTTTAGTCGTTTTAAAGCCACCGCACTTTTTATAAAAATATATATATATATATAAGCCATGTAATTAATCTAGCCGGAATTTCGATCGTTTTTTCTCTGATTTGGCATTTAATGATCCAACGGAAACTTTTGGCACCAAAATTAGCGTCGTACACAAGTTTTGACACCGATAGTGTACTTACCCCGTCAATTGCATACCTAACTTGCTCGGAAAGTGAAAATTCTTAGATTGGAGACCAATAGCAGCGGATTGGTTCTTTCCCTTCTTTTGGACTTTCATGCCTTGATTTGAACCTACGACTAGTCAGTTAACAGTCGATCGCTCTACTACTGAGCTATTGAGAAACAAGAGGAGATTAAATCTCTTAAAGTTTAATTCCCGTTCTCAACTCATAACCAATAAATTAATTCCCAGGAATTTCAATCCTAACGTTTCTTTATCGCCAGCATTTTACTTATTAAAAATGAGCTTAAAGCATTTATTAAGCTATCAAATAATAAAATATTGGATGCATCACGCGTCAAAAATCACAAATTCAGCAGTCAGATGCTGTAGTTTCACGAGCTTAGTGACAATGCATGAATGCACTCGATGACATGGATTGGGTAAATTAAAGTAATTAGCAAAAATTAGAGAGAGAAAAAAAAGGTTACAAGAGAGCATAGCAAAAATATGATAACCAATTTTATAGTTGCCTTAAAGTCGAGAGTGGAAAATACATAATTTTAGAAAAATATTTCTAAAAATGATCATTAGTATCATTTGAAATAATGATAAGTCAATAAAAAAATATTCATTATTGACGACAATTTATGTTTAAATATTTTCATGAACTATGAAAACATTTTTCGTTCATTAATTTATGTATCCGATATAAGTGATTATTTTTAGAAAACCTTTTCCAAATTATTGATTTTCCATGAAATAAATTGAGTCTCAAAGTTCAAATGTTATTAGTGATGCCAAGCATAACAAGAAGCGTTTTGCGTAAAAGTTTAGATATATTTCATTTTTGAGATCAAGTGCTACCATAAATCGCAAAAAACAAAACTTTCGAGATTTGCGTCTAACTTGATTTTCTTTTTGCATTCATACTTTTTTCTTTATAGATAAATGAGGCAATCGGCTCTTCACGAGGACGCTCAATTATCAAAATCCAGGTATATTTCGATATCCAGGAGTCATTTCCTAGCACGCTAAGCTAAGGTTGAAATCATGCTTAGTACGGGTAGTATAGTAACGTCACGCTGGAGCAAATGAAAATTGATAATTATGTAAGGTGATAAACGATAGACTATAATATTCAGTACATTACTGTATGAGTTTTATCCGCTTTTCGTGGATTGCATCTTAGACCGTGGTCTATCATGCCATTTTTGGACTGTGAGCCAAAGCAAAACAAATCTACAGGAGAGAGTTTGCACGGAGAGTACGGTTCTATTCTGAAACAGACCTCATCAATCTTCAATACAGCACAAACTGAAGATCCTGCAACTTCTAATGGGCTCGACCATTGTGAATTCTCCAACACAGAAACTGCACGAGCCGAGGAGGCAGGGGAAAATCACCGGTACTGAGGGGCCAGCACGCCCTCCCTGACGATGTAATTCTGGAGAGGGAATTCCTCTCCCTTGAAGTACCTATCCAGCATGTCTTTGGTTCCGGCTGCATATCGCAGCTGCGCCAAAACCAAATTCGAAAGCCGGAGCATGATTAGGAAGCGCGCCGGCGCGTTATATATTGAATATGAGAGGAAAGGAGTACGGAGATGTTTAGTACCTGCGCATCGATAGTTGTGCCGGAAATATGAGGCGTCATGGCCTGGTTCGGCATGTACCGCCAGGGGTGGTCCTTGGGTGCTGGTTGGGGGAACCAAACATCACCACTATAACCTGAAAGATCAGACAGATGAATATTCAACATGATCGGGAAATGACGACTGATTATAACTGATTTTCTGGCAATAGTTTTACCTCCGATGTGTCCACTGGTGCAGGCGTCGGCAACAGCTTGTGTATCCACCAGCGCTCCTCTAGCATTGTTGACGATAAGGACACCTTTCTTCAGCTTGGAAATCCTCTCTTTATCAAGCATTCCTCTGAAACATATACCATAGCCTTCATCACATGATGCTCTCAACATTTTACAAGAACCTCAAACCTTACATATGGGAAGAAAACTGAGAACCTGAAGCAGACTAACACCATGAACTTCTTTCCATCAAATGATTTTTACCTGGTTTTCTCAGTCAGAGGGGTGTTGAGAACGATTATGTCGCATTTCGGAAGCATTGTATCAAGGTCCTGCTCGAATTTTGCACCAGTCTGAACCTCCAGTTCCGGGTCGATTTTGATGCGGTCGTGATAGAGGAGATTGCAGTTGAAAGGCTTCAATCTCTGTAGCAAAAGCCTGCCAATTCGCCCAGCACCGACAGTCCCGACAGTTTTTCCTTCGAGATCGTAAGCTCTGTGTGCTATGCCGGCCACATTCCAGTCCCCATTGATGACCTGATGATATCCAGGCAAAAAGTTCCTTACAAGAATGAGGATTCTCATGAGCTCATCCTCTGCAACTGAAACGACATTGCTTCCAGTGACTTCCGCAACTGTCAACCCTGCTTCGGCTGCAGTCTTCAAATCGATGTGATCGGAACCAATCCCAGCAGTGAGAAGAAGCTGCAAATTCTTTGCCTTCTTAATCCTTTCCGCAGTAACGTAAGCCGGGTGAAAAGGGGTCGTTATGAGGACATGAAGATCGGAAAGATGCTTTTCAAGTTCTACGATGAGCGAATTGAGAAGTGAGAAGCGAATCAAACACAAACCAAAGAATAATGAAATGGCAGATATCAGCTAAAAACCAGAGGTTCCTGCAAAGCAAATCTACAGAGAAAACCATCGTCATTTCTAAAGCGTACTCACCGCAGTCTGGTCCCTCTTTGTCATCTGTGACTACGTACTGATGGCCCTGCGATTCCAGCCAGTCGCGTATGCCCAGACCTCTCTCGACAGTGCCCACGAAATTGGGATTCAACTCGGCATACTCATTGGCCTTGTAGAACACACCCACGATCTTCTTGCTTCCAGCAGTAGACTGATAAAAGTGCCCCCAGAAAACCATATACGCAGTCAGTATTGAAGAAAATGCTAAAGCAGAGAAGGCATACAGTTCAAAATCCCAGAAGCGGAAACACAAAATAATCACGCGAAATCTTGGGATCGAGCCGGCTAAAAAACGCATCACTCACATGGACGCCTCGGGTCAAGTCTGGAGACGAACACAGAGCTCTGATGGCAGACACACCGGCGCGCTTCATGGCCATTTCCGAGCCGAGCGGTTCTCGCAGTCCACAGGTTCGAAGAGATTCGAAGAGAGATTTCGTATCGGAAGGAGAGAGAAAAGTGCATGAAACACTGGTGAAGTACTGGGACAGAGACGCTCGAGATATATATATATATATAGGCAAAACAGTCGCGAGGGAAAAGAGAACAACTTCTCCTTCGCTTGCTTGGGATGAGAATGTGAGAACGTGAGACGCGCTGGCTTTTGGCAACGTAGGATAGTCACTTTTTTGTTAACGTGAAAGAGGGCGTCTCCTTTGGGCTTTGGCAAGGAGCATCATCACTTCCTCTTCATGGAAAAGAATTTCTCTTTTTGAACTGTTTCCTAATTTGATAGGCTCCGTATCTTGAATTAAGGAGACGGAATTATGCCCGGTCACTACGCCCTAGAGTTTGTAAAAGGAGCGTTGGTTTTTTTATGCGAAGTCCCGCAGCAATTAAGGAGTTTAATTGCATGTAGGTAAGGTTGACTTGCCATCATGGGGCCTTAAGTTATGGAGAGGTCATTGTTATGCTTTTTATACTATATAAAGCCATATGTGATTGTTGCGGCGACGCAAAAATTTATGGAGACAGGACATTGATATGCTTTTTATACTATATAAAGTCATATGTGATTGTTGCAGAGACAATATAATCATAACAGAAATTTATGAATTTTCTGAGTTTATCAATATCTCAATTTTCAAATCTCACATTTCTTACCTTTAATTTTATTATCCTCCATCCTTGCTGTGCAATTCAAATCTTGTCTGAATCTCCACTGAATCTGGAGTCAAAGATCAACTTTCAGAGAAAGGTATTTGGCTGATCGGGTAAATCCCGATTTCTAGTGAAATAACTATTAAATCTATGTAATCAGTTACTTGCGGATATTCCCTGCAGTGCGGTTGAAATTCACGGCCTTTGATCGGTCGCCACGTGGAAATAAAATCCATGTGATTATTTTCCTCTCTAATGATTGCCCTTGCAAGATCTGATTCGTCCTCCCTCACTGGCTTTTCGTCGTCCAAAGCGGTCGCCCCTTTCCGAACATCGCGTCTTTTGGAAAAATTGAAAAGAACATCTTCAAAAAATTTCACGAACCCAGCGGAGCATTTTAGGTTTCCTTTGCTAAAGCGCCAAATTTTATTTGTAAAGAAATTTTTCATAAACGTTACATCGATCGAAAAAAAAAATACAAAGCCTATCTACTTAATTTTTCTAACAAGTCTTTCCAACTCTAATTCCAATCAAATTTAGCTGACTCAGCCATTACACGAAGCAGAAATATCATGCAGATTTAATGGGAAAATTTAGAAAAGTTGCCAATTTAATCCTAAATTTTCTAAACATTTTGACTTAGTGCTGATTTAATCATTTTGGCTAACTTTGATCGGATATTACTGACATGGATGCTAATTAGCTTACGTGATACAACCAATGTTAACATTAACAACTTTTAATAATTTTTTTCCTTTTTATTTCTTTTCTTTCTCTTTCCTTTCTAAACATTTATGCAATCAACTAGAGGCAAGATCGGTAGAGGCTCTCGCCCTTGCCAGATGCTGAGGTCGGGCCTCACCAATGGTTGGTAAGAGCCTCCCCAATGGCCAGTGAGGTCTAACCTTTGGCCAATTGCCGAGCCAGCGACTAGTTGGAGGAAGAGGAAGGAATAAAAAAGGAAAGAGAAAGAAAGGAAAATTAAATAAAAAAAAATTTGCTAAATATTAAAATATTATTATTCACATTAGCTTTGGTTATGTCACGTAAGCCAACCGGCATCCACATTAGCAATATCAAACCAAAATTAACCGAAATGACTGAATCAGTATTAGGTCAAAATGTTGAGAATTAAATTGGCATTAATATAATAAGTTTAAGACTTTTACACTTTTTCCCGAATTAAACATATGGGTGCTCACATGGACTTGCGTGAAAACATGTAACCAGCGAATACAGCAATTATGAAGTGGATGAAATCCAGATGTTGTGGAACATCACGCTGGCAAAATTTTATTCATGTCACGCCACGTCGGCCAGGTTTGGTAAATTAAAGTAAATCTATAGCAAAAATTTGAATAAAAAAAAGGCGTTAAAAGACTAGCAAAAATATGGTGAACCTATTCTATGGTTACCTTAAAAATTGCGATATTCAGACTGCATTCCTTTGGTGAAAAATGAATTTTTTGAATTTTTTTCTAAAAATAATCTTTAATATAGCTTAAAATAATAAGTCAAAGAAAATTGTTTTCATTATCGACAATAATTAATATCTAAATATTTTCTTGAATGGTAAAAATATTTTTTGTTTATTAATCTTTGTAATCGATATATGTGATCATTTTTTAGAAATCTTTTCCAAGTTATTGATTTTCCGGTGAAACAATCTGAACCTCAAAGTTAAGATATTCTTAGTGATGCCAAGCATAACAAGAAGTGCGTTGCATAAAATTTTAGACATATTTTGACTTTGAGATAAAGCATTAAATCGCAAAAAACAAAAAAGATTTACGTCTCACTGATTTTCTTTTTGCGTTAGTCATTTCCTAGCACGTTAAATTGATTATTATTTCTATATCAGTACATCGCGATATGGACTACAAAGCCACTTGTGGACAATAAAAGCCAAAACAAACGTTGGTGTAAAACATAAGTACAGGAGGAAATATGCATGAAGAGTACAGTTCCGTTCTCAAGCAGACCTCATCACTTCAAGACAAACTTTGAAAGAGCAGCATTATTACACTTATTCAAGATCCTGCAACTTCTACAACCTCGACGATCGCGAAAACACGAACAAAGGAAACTCCACGAGCCGAGGAGGCAGGGAAATCACTGGTACTGAGGGGCCAGAACGCCCTCCTTGACGATGTAATTCTGGACTGGGAATTCCTCTCCCTTGAAGTACCTATCCAGCATGTCTTTGGTTCCGGCCGCGTATCGCAGCTGCAACAAAACCAAATTCAACAGCCGGAGCATGATTAAGAGGCGAGTTGGCTGCGCTTTTTATTGAAAATGAGAGGCGAGGAGTATGGAGATGTATACTACCTGGGCGTCAATAGTTGTGCCAGAAATATGAGGCGTCATGGCCTGGTTAGGCATGTATCGCCAGGGGTGGTCCTTGGGTGCCGGCTGCGGGAACCAAACATCCCCACTATAACCTGAAAGATCAGACAGATGAAAATTGAACATGATCGGGAAATGACGACCGATTATAACTGATCTTCCGGCAATAATTTACCTCCAATTTGTCCACTGGCACAGGCGTCGGCAACTGCTTGTGTATCCACCAGCGCTCCTCTAGCATTGTTGACGATAAGGACACCTTTCTTCAGCTTGGAAATCCTCTCTTTATCGAGCATTCCTCTGAAACATATACCGTGGCCTTCATCACATAATGCTTGCAACATTTTACAAGAACCTCAAACCTTATATATATGGCAAGAAAACTGAGAACCTGAAGCAGACTAACACCATAAACTTCTTTCCATCAAATGATTTTTACCTTGTTTTCTCAGTCAGAGGGGTGTTGAGCACGATTATGTCGCATTTCGGAAGCATCACATCAAGGTCCTCCTCGAATTTTGCACCAGTCTGATTCTCCAGTTCTGGGTCGATTTTGATGCGGTCGTGATAGAGGAGATTGCAGTTGAAAGGCTTCAATCTCTGTAGCAAAAGCCTGCCAATTCGTCCAGCACCAACAGTCCCGACAGTCTTTCCTTCAAGATCGTAAGCTCGGTGCGCTATGCCGGCCACATTCCAGTCCCCATTGATGACCTGATGATATCCAGGCAAAAAGTTCCTTACAAGAATGAGTATTCTCATGAGCTCATCCTCTGCAACTGAAACGACATTGCTTCCAGTGACTTCTGCAACTGTCAACCCTGCTTCGGCCGCAGCCTTCAAATCAATGTGATCAGAACCAATCCCAGCAGTGAGAAGAAGCTGCAAATTCTTCGCCTTCTTAATCCTTTCCGCAGTAACATAAGCAGGGTGAAAGGGGGTCGTTATGAGGACATGAAGATCGGAAAGATGCTTTTCAAGTTCTGCGATGATCATTGAATTGAGAAGTGAGAAGTGAATCAAACATAAACATGACAAGTAATAATCACAAGCAACAACCACATTGATAATCACCAAGAACGATGAAATAGGCAGAGATCAGCTAAAACCAAAGGTTCCTGCAGAGCAAATCTACAGGGAAGGACATTGTCATTTCAAAGCGTACTCACCGCAGTCTGGTCCCTCTTTGTCATCTGTGACAATGTACTGATGGCCTCGCGATTCCAGCCAATCACGTATGCCCAGACCTCTCTCGACAGTGCCCACGAAATCGGGATTCAACTCGGCATACTCATTGGCCTTGTAGAACACACCCACGATCTTCTTGCTTCCAGCAGTAGACTGATAAAAGTGACCCCAGAAACCAGAAACCACATATGCAGTCAGTAAAGAAGAAAATGCTGAAGCAGAGAAGGAGCATACAGTTCAAATTTCCAGAAGCAAAAGCACAAAATAATCACGCGAAATCTTGGGATCGCGCCGACTAACGCGTCACTCACATGGACGCCTCTAGTCAAGTTTGGAGACGAGCACAGAGCGCTGATGGCAGACACACCGGCGCGCTTCATGGCCATTTTCCAAGCGGAGCGGTTCTTGCAGCAGTCCACGGGTTCGAAGTGATTCAAAGGAGAGATTCAGTATCGGAAGAAGAGAGAAGAGTGCATGAAACACTGGTGAAGTACTGGGAGGGAGACGTTCGATATATATAGGGGGAAGAGTCGCGAGGGAAGAGAGGACAACTTCTCCTCCTGCTTCGCTGAGATTGCTTGGGATGAGAAAGTGGGAACGTGAGGCACGTTGGCTTTTGGCAAAGTAGCATCGTCACCTTTTGTTCACGTGAAAGAGCATTGTCTCCTTTGGGCTTTGGCAAGGAGCGCCCTCGCTACCTCTTCGTGGAAAAGAAATTTCTCTTTTTGAGCAGTTCCCTAATTCGACAGGTTTCTACTTTGGATTAAGGAGAGGGAATTATACCTGGTAATTACACCCTGGAATTTGTAAAAGGAGGGTTTGGTTTTTCTTTTTCTTTTTTTGTGAATTTTCTGTGTGAATTATCTGTAATAGGACATGAGATAACACTTGTAAGTCCGCTTTAAATATAGTTAGATGATGAAAAATACTTGAGTGATGATAAACTCTTATTACTCGCGGGATTTATAGTGGATTTATTGGCACCACAATTGAGTGCCGTGGATGATTTGGCTCGTTGGAATATCCGACATGGCATTAATTGAGTTAAGTTTTGTCTTGCAAAAATGCTATATACTTTTCTTATATAATTATACTATTGTTTACATTAAAAAATGACCTAATCGGTGTCAAGTTCAATTTGGTTAATGATAAGTTACCAATAATGAAGATACTTGTTGATGACATAATGATTATCGATGACCACGAGTATGGCTATTGACATAAAGTGACGATCGGTCGACGATCAACATTTGATATATTTGGCAAAGCACTAAATTCAAGAAAATGAAGAAAGGGGACAAAGTAAAGATAGAAATTGAAGACGGTGATATGAACTGATGGTTAAATCCCGTGACAATTAAGAGGTTGTCATCGCATGTAGGTAAGGTTGAATTGTGATCATTGGGCCTAAAGTTAATTATTACAAAAAAGATAAATAAAAAGGTAATAAATCAAATAAAAAAGAAATTAAAAAGGTAATAAATCAATTAAACATCTTGGATTTCTATTAACAACACATTTACAATTAAATATTTTTCACACTTCCAGTCGTGAATATCAATAAGCAAAATGAATATAATTATCAATAGAAAGAGTTGAATAACAAATTTACGTACTTAAAACTTTAATAAATTCTGCTCAAGTCATGGCGATCCAAGTTCTCAAAAATAAAAAGTATGATTATCTCGTGAGTAACTAAAAATGAATTTTATAGTATATTGGATTTGTTTAAAAATTGCTTTTTTTTTCTTTTTGTACAACCCCATTTTTTCACCATGCCAACTTTTAAAATTTTCAATTAAATTCAGTAATTCTTTGAAGTCTCATTAAATTAAGTTAAAATACACGTGTGGGTTACTAATTTGACTTTGCAAAAGAATTGAGTTTTATATTTAAGTAGTTATTTTAAGTATTAAATGGGCTAAGAAGGAATTTTCATTTTCTTTATGAAAAAAAAATCATTGATATTTGAGAATTTTTTATCAAGATTTGTAGTTCAACCGGTTGCCCATTCCCATTGGATGGGAATTTATGGTCCACAAGGCACCGGATAAAATCCATGTGATTATTTTACTCTCTAATGATTGCCGTTGCGAAATCTGATTCGTCCTTCCTCACTGGCTTTTCGGAAGCCTCCATAGCCGTCGTGCCTCTCCGAGCATCGTGTCTTTCGGATAATTTGAAAAGAACATCCTTAAAAATTTTCATGAACCCAACGGAGCCTTTTAATTTTCTTTTGCTTAAGCGCCATATTTTTGCTTGTTAAGAATTCTTCATAAACACTACATCAATCAAATAAACGAAATACAAAGCGATCTGTTCTTATCCGTACTTTCACGTGTTTCTTTAACCAAGCCTACGTACTTAATTTTTCTAATCAAGTCTTTCCAATCCTAATTTCGATCAAATTTAGTTGACTCAGCCGATGTAAAAAAAATACTAAATTTATTGCATTTATGCCAATTTAGTACTAATCTTTTTTATTTTGTAAACATTTTAATTCGATGCCAATTCAATCATTCCAGCTAATTTTACCCTAATATTACTTATGTGGATGTCGGCCAGCTTTCGTGGCGCGACTGACACTGACATGGATAACTTTTAATGATATTTTTCTTTTTCTTTTCTTTCCCTTTCCTTTCTTTTTTTTTCCTTCCTCTTCCTCCAGCGAATCACTAGCTCTGTGATTGACCAAGCGAGGTTTGGTCTGGCCAATCTTGCTAGCCACTAGCGAGGCTCTCACTAGACGCCAAGGTCAAGCCTCACCCATGGCTAGCAAGAATGAGGCTCACCAACCTAGCATGAAGCCACCTCATAGCCTCTACCGAGGGCAAGGCAAGAGCCTCACTAGCCTCATTTGCCCTCGGCTTTGGGCAGTTGCCAAGCTAGCGACCATTGACCAAATTGGAGGAATAGGAAGGAAGAAAAATAAAAGAGAAAGAAAAGAAAAATAAAATAAAATAAAATCAATAATATTAAAAAAATTATTGAAAGTTGTTCACATCAACTCTAGCAGTGCCACGTAAGCCAACTAGCATTTGCGTCAATAATATCATGCCAAAATTAGTTGAAAAGACTGAATTAACACTATGTCAAAATATTTAGGATTAAATTGGCACTATTAAAATGTGTGTGAATAAATTTGCATAAATGCAACATGTTTAGAACTTTTATGACATTTTTCCTCGAATTATACACACGGGTGCTCACTTGGACTTGTGTGGAGAGATGTAATTGGCATACACGACATTTATTTTAAGCGATAAAAACAATTATTTTAAAAAAAATACATGATATGGTAAATATTTGTTTAAAATTGATTGTTCTAATGCTTATAAAAATAAATGAACAAAGGAAATAAACTTTCATTGTCTTAAAAAATATTCAGTTATAAATTGTTGTCGATGAAATACTTTTCATTAATTAATTATTTCAAGCAATACACATGATTATCTTTATAAAATTAATTTTAAAATTATTCATTTTTCGTATCCTAACTCACTTATTAAGTAATCAATTAGTTATGATGCACTGGCTTGTTCGCGTCGTATTTGAAACAAGTGCTTCGAGAATCGATGGGTTGGATGCACAGGTCGACACGACTATTATAATTTGATCATCTTTTAATATATAAAAAAAAAAAAAAGCAATTAGAAAAATCTGAACGAGATCGTGCATGGGTCCGAATGATAATTCTCCGAATCTACATTTGCCGACCAAATGGATTATTGCGCGCATGCTTCCTTGATTTCAGGAGCAATTTTAGCTGCTAATCAGGTGGTCCATGTTGCTCTATAATTGATCGTCCTTTACGTAGTAAGTCCATCCTACTCTAGCAATTTCTCCTTTTACTTGGGAAATAAAAAGAATCAGTGCTTATTAGTAATTTGACAAATTCGCAGTACATGTTGAAATTCGCAAACTTAGCAGTCAGATGTTGTAAATTGACAAGCTTAGCAACATTATAAAACGAATGGGCACAATGACATAGATCGAGCAAATTAAAGTGTATCAATAGCGAAAATTTATTAAAAAAAAAAAGTTAAAAGACTTGATAGCCAGAAAAATAAAAAGTTGGAGAACCAATTCCATAATTACCTTGAAGTTGAGATGTTCTTAGTGGTGCCAAACATAACAAGAAGCATTTTGCATGAAGATTTTATGGTCAGACTACATTAGAATTACTTATAACTTGTAGATTATAATGTTGTGGTCGAGTGTTATCCGACCTAGTTTTCAAGCACGAGGCTACATTCACATCCTTAATCTAGTCAAAGGTAGCCCATCTATGTTGGAACCAGAGGATACAGAGGATAATGTGTTTCGATTTATGAGATTAAACACTTTAAGCACATCTAATATTGCATCACCAAATCAAGATTTACAATAACTATTACATGCAATGTTTTCGTTGCAAGCAAGTTTAAAGCTCTATTTGTTTCATTAAAACTGAATTATTTGAAAATATTTTTCTGAAAATGATCAATTATATCATTTACAAAAATAAATAAATAAATAAAGCATTTTTTTTATCTTCCAAAAAAAATTATAGACACAAACTATTATTGATTATAATAATATTTCTCGTTGGATAATTATATCAAGAGATACAGTTTTAGAAAAAAATTAATTTTTTTTTTTTTGAAAAAAAGGAGCCTAAAATTATGATCCAAAGGTTTATATATATTTATATAATATAATATAATATAGTATAGTATAGTATATAGATATTTGTTTTTGCTCCATCCTAATTTGCGTCCGGGTGAGATCCAGCTCACAAGTGGTCATCGAGAATGGCTGACTTCCCTTTCTCTGGGCCCACGTGTCCAGCTCAGCCGAAAGCCCACGAAACATTTTGAGAAGCCCTATTAGGCTTTGTTCCCGATGAAGATAAGACGTGGTCCACGTTATTTTTTCTTTACCTTATCCTCTTTATCAAGAGAATATATCGCTCCGACTCCGAGGGAACTCGTTAATAAAATTCAAGTATGTTTCAATATTTAACTAGTCATCTCCTAACACATCAATTTCGTTGATACTTTTTTTTGTCAGTACCTCTTTTTTTTTTAGATGGCACTACAAATACATAACACGGTATAATTGAATGAGAATTTTATCGAATTTTTACATCTTATGTCTCATTTAAAAAATATGGTCACGCACTATGTCGGGATGCTCAGTGTATTCCATAATAATCAAAATCCAAGTCGAAAGTCTACAAGCAACATTGCCTAGAGCAATTTAAAAAATCAACACCGTATTTTATGTGCATACTAATAAATAACATTAGAACCTCATATTTTGTGCATGTTAGATAGTAATGAGATGCTGGGCATGAAAAAAATTCATAATATATCGGGTGATAAACGAATTTCAAACTGGATTCCGACTAAAAAAGTTTTCACAAATTCTTATTCATTTCTTTGTTTACATTACTCTTTTTTTTTTTTTTTTTTTTATAACTTATCACGTCAAGATTAGATTTTCATTCACGATACATAATATCTACTTGATTTACCACATGGCAAGTACATCAGCAATTGTAGATAAGACAACATTTATATCCCCTCACGCTTCATCCGGGATGCGCGCAAATCCAAAGTAGTGTCTTTTTCTAAGCCAGGTTGCCTAAGTCCTACGTCAATAAGTTTGTAAATATTTATTAACTTTTCTTTCCGCCCTTCCCTTGGGAAATTGGGGATGTTGCCGTATCCCACGTGGCGCGTACATCGACAGCCCAGCTGTTTCGCTGGCGTCGAAAAGCCGTTAACCGCCCCCCCCAACTTGCGACGTCCCAGCTAAAAACACACGCACCACCAGAGGAAATACAGAGAGAGACAGAGACAGAGACAGAGACAGAGAGGTCTCTTTCCCTCCCTCCCCCTCCCTCGTTGCTTCAACTTTCCGGCTCTCTCTGCATCTTCACGCCTCTGCAACTTCTTCATCACTCTCTCTCTCTCTCTCTCTCTCTTCATCTCCGCATTGCCCCGTGCTCGAGCCCCATCTCTCCCCATCTTGCCGCTTCGTCTGAGCTTGCTTGCACGCGCCGTCCGTAGGGAAGTCCTCGGCTCCCGTCGTGCATCTGCGAAGGTACGGCCTCCCTCGTTTCTGTCCCTCCACCTTCTGTGTCGCCGGAAGTCGCTGCGAATGCGAACCGCCCTCGTGCTTCGATGGGATTGATTGATGTTTATCTCCTCTGCATTTGGTTCTCTGTTTCTGGGTTGTTCGCGAGTTTTGGGACGAGTTCCGGGCGTGCTAATGGGCTGTGCGTGCGGAATTGAATCTCTAGGTCGAGTCCCTGGTCATGCCTGGCTCGTGATTCCGCAGGGGAATGTGCTTGGTTTATGTTGTTAGCTGTCGAAAGACAGGGATGAGATTTCAAGTCATGATTGGACCCTCGATGCTTTTCATCTGATTTTTTTGTGATCCTTTCTTCAGTTGCTAGGCAGCCGCCTTTTGATTGTTTGACGTGACCACTTTAAATTATTGTGTTTTAGATGTAAGGTCTAATTTACACTGAAGAATATCAGTGGCTATGCCTTGGTATTCACTCTCAGCCCAATTTGGAAGAATTTAAGCATTAAGGAGAAAAGTTGCCTGAAATTTTTCTTGCTAAATTATGTGTGCCTTACTTCTCCTACATTTATTCCTAATATACTTAAGTTTATTAAGCGGATTGATTGGTGTTCAGCGAAATGCCTGGATTAGCCACTGAAGTTGGAAATGAGCATAGCACAACAGACGAATCCAGTGGAAATACTTCATCTTATAAGGAAAGCTACACCCAGTTGAGGTCTCCAAGAAGTCCACTAAGTCCACACAGTCCTCGAAGCGATTCCATTGATCTTTATATCAATCATGTGGTGGACATCTCCATCGAGCAGTTGTATAACAATGTGTTTGAAATGCAGAGCTCCGATCAATCTCCCTCCAGGTCTAGTTTTCTCTCATATGGTGAGGAATCAAGACTTGATTCGGAGTTGGGCCATCTTGTCGGAGACTTCGGTGTAATGGAGATGATGAAGGATGCGGTGCCAGAGAGAAGACTGGAGGATAAAGATTGTGATGGCTATGCAATAGAAGGCATTGATCTAACCGATGAGAAGATTGAAATGAAAGGTAGATACCAATCTTCAATTAAAGAGGAGCAATCATCACAGGCAAGTTCTATGCGCAAAGTGCCCAATGAGAGACCTCCTACTGGCAAAAAGAATGGGAAGCATGCAAAAAGAACAAATAGTTCTTTTCTTAGGAGAAAACAGAGAAATCTTGGTTTACTTGGGGTAAAGTGTCACACTATAGAAAATATTCTTGATGTGGGACTTGACGATGCAGACATTGGACCCTATTTACTTAAAGGAATAAGAAATATGATTGCTACTGGAGCTAAACCCCAGAAAGCTCTTGAATTGGCTCTTCGAACCGTGAGCTCGTATGAGGAGCGAGTCAATGACAAGCCTAGTTTAGGATTGGTTATGTGTTTGCATGCTTTGGCTGCAATATACTGTGACTTAGGTCAGCATAGTGAAGCAATTCCAGTTCTCGAGCGCTCAATTGAAATTCCAGCTTTAGAGGATGGTGAAAACCATGCGCTTGCTAAATTTGCTGGGTGCATGCAGCTAGGTGATACATACGCAATGATTGGTCAGATGGAGAACTCGTTACTGTTATATACAGCCGGTTTGGAGATCCAAAAGCAAGCTTTGGGAGAGACAGACCCTAGACTTGGCGAGACATGCCGTTATATGGCCGAGGCTTATGTCCAGGCATTGCAATTTAATGAGGCTGAGAAGCTTTGCCAAATGGCTCTGGACATCCACAAGGGAAATGGTTCTACTGCTGTCCTGGCAGAAGCGGCTGATAGGAGACTAATGGGACTTATCTGTGACTCCAAAGGTGAATATGAGTCCGCTCTTGAGCATTATGTTTTAGCAAGCATGGCCATGGCATCAAATGGACAAGAATTGGATGTGGCTTCAATAGACTGCAGCATCGGAGATGTATACCTGTCACTCGCTAAGTATGATGAGGCTGTTTTTGCATACCAGAAAGCACTTAAAGTCTTCAAGTCGACCAAAGGAGAGAATCATCCCAAAGTTGCTTCAATTTATGTGCGTTTGGCGAAGTTGTACCACAAGATAGGGAAGTTCAAGGAATCCAAATCCTACTGTGAGAATGCACTTCATATTTACAGAAGGCCTAATCCGATGATGCCAACGGAAGAGATTGCCGGTGGCTTCATCGAACTTTCTGCCATCTATGAGTCTATGAATGAGTTGGAGCAGGCACTCACATTGCTTAAGAAGGCTTTGAAAATACATGCTGATGCCCCTGGCCAGCAAAACATGGTTGCAGGAGTCGAGGCACAGATTGGGGTTATTTATTATATGATGGGAAAATATTCCGATGCTTACACCTCCTTAAAATCTGCTGTTTCAAAATTCCGGGCCAGTGCAGAGCAAAACTCTCCCTTGTTTGGAATTGCTCTAAACCAAATGGGTCTATCCTGCGTGCAATGTCATGCAATAAACGAGGCTGCAGAACTCTTTGAAGAAGCAAGAAGTATTTTGGAAAAGGAATATGGACCATATCACCCTGACACTTTAGGCGTCTGCAGCAATTTGGCTGGCACGTATGACGCAATGGGCAGGTAATGACCATTTGTTTTTAGCTTTTCTCATGATTCTAGCCTCCTTATTTGTTGTTCTGCGATCTTGTCTCCATAGCATCTGTCCTTTCTGGGCCAAATCACTTGTGTCAGAAGAACTTGGGGACAATGACAGAGAAACACATCTTCCCATACGTGAACATTTCGGATTTTATTGGTTGCGCAACTTGCTGTCTGTCATGGTTCTGCAGTGAGACGTGATTTGTTTTTCCTCCTCTTCTTCTGGCTCTTTTTTCCTCTTTTTTCCTTTTTTCCCTGGTTTTTTGGTTTGAGGGGGTGGGGATGAAGCAAATGGAATGTATTTTCTCAAATAGATTTATTGTCGTCACCGAGTACCTTGAAAATGATAGCTTAAATTAGGTTTAAATTGTTTTTAATTAACTTATTGGCATTTCATTCGCACTGCTGCTAGTTTTTTTATGTATGGAATCTAGTTGACAGTAGAATTAGGTCCCCAAGAGCATTTTGTTCTATGATTTATTCTTTCCCTAGAGTAGTTCCCCACTGTCTGCTTACCTCACTAACAATCTGCACAGGTTGGACGATGCAATTGAAATTTTGGAGAACGTTGTTGCCATTAGACAGGAGAAACTCGGGACGGCAAACTCTGATGTGAACGCTGAGAAGCAAAGGTTGGCTGAGTTGTTGAAAGAAGCTGGAAGGGATTCGAGCAGGAAGTCCAGGCCCCTGGGAACTTTACTCAATGCCGACTCTTGTATCTTAGAAGAAGATGGAGTCGAGGTACTGTGATTTTGACGATGTACATTCTTTCATAGGCATGAAGCAAAGTTGAGAGAGGAAATGCATAGGCCATCTACTTCCGTTGAAGAATTTTTACAGCAAAATAAAGAGAATAAGAAAGCCACACCCTTCTGTATACCTAGCTTGGTGTGGGCTTTTGGGCATGTATAAGGTTTGATGTTATACGTCCTTTCAAGGAGCTGTTGATATTTTCTTGATAGTAAATAAAGATTGGTCAGGATTTCATTCCCTCATGTTTGTTGGAAAGGGCAAACAGGTACTTAGATGGCTGTTCCACTGCCAGTACAAATCGACCTACATTCACCTCTACAGATGACAGACAGACCTTAATTCTAGCTAATGTTCAGTGTTTAAGGGCTTCGCATTCTAGTACTTTTGAATTAGTTTTGTCTTGTTACTCTTCCCCGTTAACGTACTAAATTTGTCTAATCAAGTCCATTTACTTTCGTGAATTTTATTAATCAAGTCTTTCCGACACTAATGCCGATCAAATTTAGCTGACTTACCCATCGCACAACCTTTTAATTGCATAGTTATGATCGATGAAGTACGGTTGGTCGTGGTCTGAATTAAAAAATTAAACAGAAGGAAGAAAACAATGGGAAGGAGAAGCTTGAGTTCTTCCCTTGACACTTGCTTCAGCTTTTTCTAATACGTTGCTTTCGTAATACAGCCAGTAACGATAGCAAAAGATGAGCTAATCATGGCAGAAAAGAAAGAGGGAACGGCGAATTTAGCCAAGGATGGGTATCGAATGATAGTGACAGCAGACCAATTGCCCAAAAGGGCTTTATAGTGCACATTTCTTGGGTAGGCCTAAGATGGTCAGATAAGATGAAATCTGTAGCATGCTTCATATTTTTCTCAGAATGTGACTTAAACATCAGGTAAACTGGCAGGCTAGTAAAAGTTAGTAAAAGATATGAGAATTTAGTAATTAAAAAAAATCGCCGATAACAAACATCAATAAGAGCAAATAATGCAAAACTAGTTTGTAACTTGATCGGAAAAAAAAAATGTTATTAGTCACTCTAATTTAAGTTGGTGATTTACTAAAAAGAGTTGGTAAAGTCGGTAAGCAAGAATAATAAAAGTGGTGGAACAGTTGGTCAATTTAAGGAAACACAAATAAACATTTCTAAGCTAGTCAAATACAATTGGCAACGCAAAAGTACTGGGTGATCTAGTCATAGAAAAGTTGATAAATCACTAAATGCGTGTAATAGCTCTTGTAATTGAAGCTTTTGGTAAGAAAAGTAATTACATTTGGCAAATGATAAAATAAGTCATTTCTGTTAGAAATAAGACAATTTTTAATTAAAGAAAATAATTAAATGTCGATATTTAACTCAAATAGGAGATGATAAAGTTAAATTAGTTGATAACTTGATTGGAGAAAAATTGATAATTACTCTGTTGAAATTGATAATTTCTAAAAAGTGTTTATAAAATTAAATTGTTGGCAACAAGGCAAATGAAAGTGACAACTCCATAGAAAAGTTGATAATAATTTAAAAAGAAATAAATTGGTAAGCAGCTCAAAGAGAGTTAGTAAGTCATACTAACAAAGCTTGATAATTACCTATACTAGTTGATACATTTACAGGCATTTGAAAAAGGTAAATACAAGTCTGTGGATATTAAGAGAAGTTCTTTTTTGTAATAGATACAATAAATTTGTACTATGAAAACAACTAAATAAGTGATGGTAACTATCTCAAATGAAAGTAAAAAGTCTCAATAATAATACCGACGAGTTTTATCTTAAGCGATACACGTGTTTTCATGATGAATTATTACCCTCATGGAAGGTATTGAAGAGTCATGCCGAGTATTTTGAGGTTATAAAGTTGTTATTGGTACGAAGAAGTGCAAATTCAGTTGCTCATTGTGGGGTAATGAAATGAAAGAATTGATTTGGCCACGTACAGAAAAAACAGCGTTATTTGAACTTTGACAAGATAAATGTAAGGCTTCAAACATTAGTAAAATATGAAGTAACTCTTTAAGAGGTAGTGAAACAGATCGTAGTGCCTAAGCACTATGATTTCAAGATTGACAAGTTAGTTAGCAGGATGATTTCCTTCTCGAAAGTTAATTAACAATTTTCTGATATTTTTAAGTAAAGCAGCGCGAGCAAGAACTGTGGCTCACGCTCTGATTTATTCACAATATCAAAGTGCCGAATCCTCATATCCCAAAACCCTTCTGGATATATAGCTTGAGGCAAAGTTGAGAGAGGTTATGTATTTCCGTTGAAGAATGTTTAGAGCAAAATAAAGATATGACAAGAAAGCCACACCCTTCTTGGGTATCTCGCTAGGAGTGGAATATTGGGTAGATACCAGGTACAAGGTTCGGTCCTTAACGCCATTTTGAAGGAATCGTTCATACTATCTTGCGAGGAAGTATTTGCAAAGGCCAAGTAGGTATTGAAGTGGCTATTCCACTGCCACTACTGAACGCAAGAAGCAAACGCTTGAACTTTCATATCGAAAAGGTCCACATGCTGCTATCTTTTGAAAGCAACGCCCGCATTATTTCCCGTGTGAATATTACATGACATGGGGCTCCCACTGGAGTGATGCTTTATTTAGTAATTAATGTACGGGAGTTAGAAAAGGGGAAAGAAGATTTCTCGCTCCCTTTTCTGGGCTTCTTTTGGATCGGACGTCTTCGATCTTGATGCTGTAAGTTACGGACAGGCATTGGTGATCGGTACAGGTGGGTCGGACATGGAACCATTGAGGATGCGTGAGGCAATCCATGAATTGGCTCCGTCCGTGAAATGTATGCCGTCCCAGCTAATTCGATCCTGAGCATCAACACAAGCATCTCCGTGAATGGTGGTCCCGTTCACTTGTGCTGACAGTCCGCACATCACGAATGTTGGCACGAAGGTGCCACAGCAGTAGTTTAGTGGATCAACAAAACCTGCCACCAGATTTCATCAACCGTTAGAACACAATTTACACAGCTCAATAGTTTATATATCAATAGGCAAAAAGGGCCTCCTGTTATTGCAGATTGCCTAGTTTTTATCTACATTTACCTCATAGATTTTCTCATTAAGTGTAACCTGACTGAGCTAGAGCCCTTTCATATGTGGAAGATTACCTTGATTTTTAGCGTCACTTATCATGAGAGCTTGGCTGAGTATACATCGACGTATATGAAAGCAGCAGCGGAGAGATTATTTTTTAGCTGGTTTACCCTTTCTTTAAGCTGCTGATTGAATTCTTGAACTACATTGTTTTGGTAAGTGACACAGCCATTCTGGTCAAGGGTGCCATCATACGGTAGAGCCATGAAAGGCAAGCTCCTTCACAATAGAGTTCTTGAAATTAAATGGCAGAAGTGTCTCCAGGAAAACAGTAACAAAGAGCAAGTTTTGTGTATTTATGGCAAGCTCTTCAAATGGATCTAAGATCTTCTATGACTTCCCATAACTTATTTGTACTGCTGCATCAAAACCATGGAGGATGCCAGGAATTGCTGCAACAATTTGGTCGACTGTCATGTTCTGAAGACCGAATGCAAGATCATTTTGTCCAATATCAAATGTGTAGAAGGCCTTTGAGAAGTCATCAGGCTGCGGAAGTAAAATTCTGCTGCACTTTTCGATCATCCCTGCGTTAAAAGCCAATGGTTGACATGTTATCAGTTTTACAAAACTATTCAGCTTTAAATACAAGAACACTGAAGGAAGTGCACTTCTGGAGACTCTGAATTGGATTAAGAAGCATGTGTCAGATACAAGTGACTTTACTCATCGGAATCACTCATGTTCTTATAGAGTTCCATTATGCATGATTTGAACTGTTTGAATTGAGAGATTTGAATACCAAGATTAAAGGGGCTAAAAGGACCAGGTAAAATGGCAGAGCCTCTGGTAGCAAAGTTTGCGCTCTGTCGAAAGTTTGTTCCTATGGAGTCCAAGTATGCACTCAAGTATGGTAGTCCTAGTTAATTAGCTGCAGATTATAGGAGAAAATATTTTGCCTCAGAGACTAGTCACAAATGTCAACCAATAACGAGCCTTAAACAAAGATGCTCTCTATTTTGCCATATTTAGACATATTTGAAGTGATTTTTATTTTTTTTTTGGTCGAAAATAGAAGTTGAAGTGATTAAAGACTAAGTTCTGATTCTGAAATCATTTCTAAGCTAGCACTTTTTTCTAGAAGCTGCTTCACATAAGTTTTAATGAACTAAATTAATATCAGAGGCTTAATAAGAAAAAATTTAGCATGGAGTCAAATAGAAGGACTCACTTATGAAATCAAGGATGACATGCCCATTGGATAATCTCTTGGGAGGATTGTCAAGGTTGGTTTCGCCGTAGGGAGGTGGAAATTGACTAAATGCAGGCAGAGCGGCCTCCGGTGTCCAAGTTTAAATCCCCAAAGTTGAATAGCTGGAAACTTGCAGCTACATGAACTGCCAGAAACCAAGTCACTTCCAGTCATTGCCAGTCCCAAAACCAGCAGTCCCAAGATGGGGAGCATTTTTAATGATGACTCTGTTCTTTAACAATCAAAACCAAACGATATTTTGTTGTTCTTGGGTTGATGTGTCTTATGGCTTTTCAAAGACCTCTTTTATACTCTTATAAGAGCAGATGGGGACGAGCAAAAAGGGGTGGCTCGGAGTTCATGTAGGCTGTAATGATTGGATTCACCGAATTGTCTCTAGTTTCATGTCCCTTGACCCTGGATGGCACAAATCAGAATTGTTCCATCCCATAACTTTGAGGAAAAGCAGCAACCTTTCTAAGTAGAAACTTTGGATCAGTTGCTTTCGTAGTCCTCTTGTCTTATGCTTGCATAATTATGATCGATGAAGCAAAGTTAGCTGTGGTCTTACTCAGAAAAAGAAAAAGAAATCAATTGGTAGGAGAAACCTGAGTTAATGGAATGATAGTGGTGGCAGATAAATTATCCAAAGGGCAAACAATATTTACTAATTTCTTAGGCAGGCCAAAGATACTCTCTCTTGACATCCCCAGGCTTCATTTTCTATTCAGATAAGATGAAATCTGTATCATGCTTCAAATTTTTCTTAAAATGTGTCCTAGACATCAGGTACAGTGGCATACTCAATGATCTGCAGTATGAAATTCGCAAAGTGCCATCCACTAAAATTGCCCCAGTCAGATCTAACTCTGGTTCCAACGAATAGGATCAATTATCATGACTTGTTCAATTCAAGATTTAGCTCATGCTCAGCGAGATCAGCTGATGGAAATGCCAAGGATGGAATCAAATTAAACTAGCGTATGCACAGGTATGCAGCGAAATTTTAGCTTTACAGAGTTCAGAAGATGAACAACGAGCGGATGATACAATACGGCTGATCTCACTCTCAAGCTGCTCAATTATGTACTTTTGTCTACCATATGGTTTTGACGGTATCGCTCATGTTAAATAGATGAAGCCTCTCAATGATTACTTTTCATCCCTACTGACATGAAGCCTCTCCACTGATTATAGTCTGATACATTCGGTAGTTAAACACTGATATCAGAACAGACATCCGCTCTGGCTCCTGATACGATAGCCGCTTTGCAATATTGTCTTTATCATATACGATGTAAGAAATGCCAAGCAGAGACCTCTTTGGGAAAGATTCCTGCGCCCCATATGTGGAGCCTCCGTGACTTCTTTGATCTTTCATTTGTCATCGCCGTTCTCGAGCCACGTCCATGGCTTACTCCAACTACCTCAACCTCAATTTTGCATTATTCTATGTTGTTTTCCTTGTGGCCGTCCTTGTATGTTTTTTCTCTTTTTATCTATCATTCTTGCATGTTACCACGTCATGAATAATATGAGCAATCAAATCTCATACATGAAATCGAAAGAACCGTGCTTTGACTGAAAATCAACAGCTGCTGCATCGAGACCGTCTTCAAAGCCCAAGCCTCAAAGCTTATTCAAGATGTCTTGTTACAAAAGACTCAAAGAATTCTCTGCTGGGTGAGCAGGGCATTTTTAAGGCATTTTGATATGAGATGGATCTTCCTATTTTTTGCACTTTGAAATTGGGAAAGGGAATGAGATGATCCGCTAAGAGTTTGTTCATGAATTAAGCCAAGATAGATCGCGACACTGCCCCTGCAAGAACTCCATCATCCCGAGCTCACCGAGCTCGCTCTCGAAATCCCAAAAGTGGCTCGTCGACTGGTCTCTAATGGTCGGTTCTCTAGTATCCCATTTCGTGCAGTCCGGTCTCGCGTCCTTGTCCAGTTTCTTTTCGGAGGCCGCGTCGTGAGACGAAGTGGAACATGGATATGTAGAAGTACTCGACGGTTGTAAACTCCTGGAGGAGGCCGATGTGCTAGATCGAGCGCTGTGCACTTGAACGCCTAGCTTTTTGCTCAGATGAGTGTTCCAATAATTCTTCACTTGATTGTCGGTTCGACCCGGCACTCTCTTCGCGATCAAGGACCACCTTAGTAAGAAAACAAAGGAAATAATTGTATTGATCAGCCAGGCAACATTTAGGTGGTACGCGGTACATAGGTAGGCACATGGTTTTCCTTGTCTGACCATAAGTGAAACAAACTCATCAGGAAATGATTTCGCATTACATAACCTAAAAGAAACGAAAGTCGTGGGGTTCAATTTTAATAAAATAGTCCCAAAACAATCGATTTTTGTCTATGCTAGTAGATTTTTGGAAGAGCTGATAAATGTCAAAAAATTGTTAGTAAAAACAAGTTAGCAGTAACCTAATTTTCCTTTATGTTGTTGATAATTTATCGATAGTTTTATGAATTTGCCATTTTTGTTAATAGTTTGCAAATTACCAAAATCTCTTTTCTTTAACCAACTTTGTCTTTTTCACTAATGCCTTGAACTTTAAAAGAAGCTACAGGTAATTTAAATAAGAGTTGGTAATACAAAAACAGTTGATAATTTAATATGGCAAAAATCCACAGTTCACTCTAATTCAGATTGGTAACTTCATATAAAAATTAGTAAATTTGTAGCATGGGTAAGTTATGCAAATAAAAAGCGATGAGTTAGCAAAAAAAAAAATGCTGATTTGCAAACTAAAACAAAGTTCCATAGTTTTGTGACACTTGCCAACACTTACTAAAACATTCCAGCTATCTGTATCTTTAGGCACAGAACAATATACTAGAATTCAGCTATACCATCTCATTTGTTGCATAATATAAAAGCTACTGTATCACATTACTGTAAGGAAAATCCATAGATTAAAATAGAACCTGTTGCCAAGGAGCTTGTGGAGCCTAATGATGAGGTCTTCTTCTTCCTCAGAGAAACTATCTCGCTTCACATCTGGGCTCAGATAATTCATCCACCTCAACCTGCAACTCTTCCCACACCTTCTCAGCCCTGCAAAACAGAAAGTTTTCTTAGTTAGAGGAGGAGGAAGAGGAGGAGGAGAGGAGCCAATCAAGAGTGCATTCCCTCAAGACTTATGCATGTGAAATTTTGACCGTATGTATAATTAATTGCTGAACCTATCCGCTTAGCAATGGTATTCCATTTTCCCTTTCCATTGGCCCCACGTAGTGGATGAGAATCTTGTCTTCTTCCTCTGTCCACAGCCCTTTCTTCCGCTCATTCTCTCTACCGTTCGTGGCTTTTGCCATTTTTGCTCTCTCTCTCTCCCTCAGTTACTTATGACTTGATCTTGAGCACCTAAAAGAAAAGAGCAAGACAGCATGACTTGCTGCCACTGGAAACTTGCTCCACCTTATAAATAGGCTTGGAGGTGGAAACGTGTAAATGAGGAGGATGAATGGAAAGAGGGGAAATGGGGAAACAAAGAGAAAAGGCATCAATGAAAAAATGATGGGGACAGCATTAGGTGATTTGACTACTTGGGGTTTTGATTCTTGACCAGAGAGAGAGAGAGAGAGAGAGAGAGCATTAATGGCAGAATTTATGTATGAGGAGCCAAATTATCTTCTGGCTTATTAAAAAAGAAGGGAAAAAGAGGGTAGATTTGGCACACATCTCAGCGCACAAAAATTTTAAAAAGAGATTAACTAAACCAAGCAATTAAGTTTTATGTGAAGATTAGTCCTCCAGCAATTGCTAATTAGTGACAAGAAGTAAATTATGCGATCGAAGCTAGTTTTGCTACTGTGTTCTAGAACCAATTAACCCCATTTTCACAAGTTGGTGCATCATATATGGCTTGGATGATTTTGAGTAAAGTTAGGGATATTAAAATTGGTTCAAGAGATTAATTTTATCAAGCAACGTGGTAGACTTCCACTTAGTATTTAATATGGAGCGTGTTTAAGATGCATCCGTACAGAGACTAATGTAGTCATAGTCATGTAAACTAATTTCATTATGTGTAGTGTTGCTCGTAAGTTCTTCAAATGATATGATAATACAATTTTCATTTAAAAAAGCAGCCTTTCAAGTAAATTAACACCTTTGGTAGATTAAAAAAATACGCTTCTTATAAAAAAAGTGATTTATATTTTTAAGTTTACGCTTTTGAGTTAACCTTTTAATATGTTATTAAAGTTAGGTTATGCTTCGTTTATTTCGCAGGTGTGACTCATGTTCACCTAATACAAAGGATCTAGATTGGACCTCTTTTATAAAAGAAAAATGCCAACTTTAAAAAAAATGTTTACTGGCACCAAGCATGAAAACCAGTGCTCAACAAGTCCCAAATTACAACAACAAAATAATCATAAGAAAGTGTCCTTTGTAATAGGGGCTCTAACTTTTGTGCATAAAAATCTCCATTCTTTTAACATTTGTTAGAACAGCGCAATAAATGTGGTGCTCTTAATTTTTACTGTCGACTTATTAAAATCAAATGTCAACAAGACACATGGTCCACAGAAATCAGAGCGACAAAGATAAGACCATTTATGTTCATTGCTGACTCTCATCAAAGGCCTTGGCCATTGTTCTTAATTAGGTGGGGCACCTTCGAAAACCATGACCTGAAATTTATTTTTAATTGCTAAGAGCCTTTAAGACTATAAAAAAGACAACAACAAAAAATAGTAATAGAATCAATTTTTCATTGTGACATGAATTATTGAGCAGCTGAAGAGGCATTGAAGAAGGGCAGTGCCAACTTAAACCCTAGCTAGTCACAGAAATTGGTCCATCCATCAAGCAATTGGGAACATGCCATTCATTAAATCTAGCTGCCTTAGGAGAGACCCTCCTCATGACTTTAAAAATGGGGTGATGCTTGAATCCCGCTTGCAACAGTAGACGAGCACTCAAACACCGTTGGTGTTTTAGTGCCTTCAATTAGACTCAATAACTCACACAAGATCTCTTACAATTCTTAGTAAAATAATATCTCAATCTTACAAAATAATTACAAATTCTAATAACAAGAAGTTAACCGACTCAATCACTCCAGTATTATTACAACGAGAAAATTCCCGTCTAGAAGAACCCTCTGCACACTCTTGCCACCAAGAAGAGATTTGGGGCACTCCATCCTTCTGCTCACATTTCTATTAATAACCAAAAATGCTTCCATTCTTTATTCCAACCCTAATTTTTATCATCGAGATCTTGGTCCTTCCGTTGAGCCTCCAACGTGACTTTGCCAAGATGCAAACAGTATACTTGTCGGCAAGTTGCACCACTTCAGTTAAGGCTCCCACGCTATATAACAAAGCATTTGGATTACTTAATTTCATCGCACCTCCCGAAGAAGTCCGAATTTGGATATGATAAAGGAGAGAGTGCCATTTAACAGGAAAGGACAAGAGAGCTTCACATGGCCGATGCCTCCGGGATTCTCTCCCTAACCCCAACCCCAACCCCAAAAAGGGACATTGTACTTTCATTGTTGCGCGGCTTTGTACTTCAACATGTAGAAGAAAACAAACCCAATTTTATTTTTATTTTTTTTGGTCTGAAAAACAAACCCAACTTAATGGCTTTAGTTCTTACTTCTCTTGCGGCATGATCGTCAATTCTTTGGCTGATTTCAATGCCAGGTATATTTTGATCTCCGTGTTGTCAAACGTCCACATAGCTTCATATGGTCAAGTTTTTATATTAGCTCAAATTCAAGACATATTCTAATAATATGCGCTAATATAATTAATCTGACATCACGTTCCATCGACTGACTCAGATTTTGCTTACCAATTGTCTTTTGTCTTTTTCCTAATTAAGGAAGTAACTGATCTAAAGCACCTACTTGCAAAATCAAACCAATCGTGCTTTCAAACCCACACCAATAAACTAGAATTCCAGCAAGGCGTGGCTTGCCAGTGCTTCTGCTTTGAGAATTTTGAGAATTCTTCCAACACAAACATACAGCCTTATTTGTTTCTACTCTCAACTTCACTTCATGCCCACAAACAATATGTACATCATCAGAATAATGTTACTTTGATGCAAGACTCAGTGTAAGTACAGTCCTTGACTTTCTGCTCCACTCCCTTCCCCCTTTGTTCAATCTGCAATAGGGTTCGCTGTCCCAAGTATCTTCTTTCTAATGGCAACATTATATCCCAGACTTTCAGTCTCCTCATCCAACCTGTGCAAATTCTTAGAGATGTATATAACAACTAAGGATCCACACGAACTAAAGATAACTAAACCATAGAATAAAGAACTTAAAAGCTCTTCGAGATCTAACTCTGCTGCCGAAAGGATACCATAACTACGAATTGATAAAGAAACACTAGGAAAACTTGTAATGAAAAGCCAATACACAAGTTGAAAATCATCCTAATCTAAACTACCATGTTTAAGAGATCTGGAGGTGAGGACAAAACCATTTGAAGAAACATGTGTTGTCCATTCATCTTCCACCTCTAACATTAATTGTAATTCATTCATAGGCAGACAGGTCACCACGGATTGTCAGTTTACCTTATGTTGTAAAGCACACTTTAAGGAAAATATGAACCATGGTATAGATTTCACCTCATCTGAACGGTTAAAGGAGCCTGTAGGTTAAGAGAGAGCATCTTTTCCCCTATAGGTTAATTGAGAGCATCTTTGCCAATCTTAGAAATGATGTAATATGCCCCCTGTTTAAGTTGTCATTATCAGATAGGTCAATGTGCTAAGGTAATTGATCTGCCATCAATGTCATTGATAACTATTCTTGGCTAAATATGTCGTCCCCTTTTTTTCTCTTCTTTTTGGGATACTTAGGTCAATGTTTATGAGTTTCGCAAGCTGTAAGTTTTATTGAAGCGCTAGATTTAAAAAAGCTGACGCAATGTCAAGGCAAAGAGCACAAGTTTCTACCTTCCCACCATGTGGTCCTCTTCTCATGAAGGCCACAACTTCGCTTCGTGGATTACAACTCTGCAAGCATGAGACGAAGCATCAAGAAAGACGTTGATTCCAATTCCAAGCTCACGATTAGAAGAATTCATGCTTTTTCCTATCACTAAAATCTTGCTTATTCCCTTTCAGATTTGTAATTTTCAGGAGTCCTCGAGTTGTGGGATGAAATATTCTCACCCGTCCTATCCAATGTCAAGCGGCACAATACTAGAGACGATTCCATGAACCCAATAATCTTATTTCACCCCTTGCCTTCTGCGTTTAGCGGAGTATAAAACAGATAATGGAAAGCAGCCATAAGACACATCTCCACAAGAACAGCGTAAACATCACTTGCTTTTGTTTGAGTCAGAAAGAACGATGGCAGTAGTGAAAATGCTCAGCATTTTGGGACTGCTGGTTTCGGGATTGGCACTAGCCCAAAGGCACTTGGTGTCTGGCAGTTCGTTTAACTGCAACTTTCCTGCTATCTACAACTTCAGGGATTCAAACTCGGACACTGGAGGCCGCTCCGCTGCACTTACACAAATTCCACCTCACCAACGGCGAAACCAACCTGGGCAATCCGCCCAAAAGATTATCCAATGGGCATGTCATCCTTGATTTTATAAGTGAGACATAATAGATATGGCATCGAATGCTTACATCTTATGACAAAAAGAAGGAAACAGGTCACAAGTTTTATTGCTATTTATTCTTGTTCTTCCTTCTCCATACATATGACCACAAGCATGATTTGGCTTTGCTGTGTTCTTCATAAAAACACCATCTCAAATAGAATGCAAAAGCAAATTACTTATCACGTACCTGGACTTCATTTTCTGCAAAGAGTTCTAGTTGTCTTGATAGAAACTTCCATTTGATTAAATCCTACGTGTTACAAAAAACACCTATTATTATTTGTAATATTAAGTGATGCTTGGCTACTTTTGGCCCACTCCTATACGCACGTTATCTCTAACCTCATCAAGATTCTAAAGATGGATTTGCAAGTTGGTTTATGTGCAAAAATACTTTATTCTCTATCGTTTTCTTTTTCTTACGAGACAAAGACACTGTTGAGATCAACTCACTTGACCATTCACTCAACCAGTGTTTGCCCTTGAATACAAGAAAGAAGATTGAGCATGACTCGAACATGAGTTTGTCTTACTTAATTAGGATATAAGTCCAAAACGTTGCCGAATTTTGGGCAGACATGAACTGTAAATGCATACTTAATGAAAGTGTCGGGACTCTATGATTCCTTGCCCTGAAGAACTCTCTCTAGCTGTAAGCAAAAAACCCTCCTCGTAGAGCAATGAGAAATCCTCTATTTAAGAAGCCAAATCATCGCTCTTAATCTCCCACAGCTCCCCCATAGCAAGCACCTTGTGAATCACTCTTGCGTGCGGTGATTCGATAATCCATGGCGAAACATTACTTTGTGATCATCCTCGTAGCAAGCATTTTGTACTCCATCGGCGATATAGGTATTGAGTCGCTCCAAAATGCCAACTCTCTTTTTATTGATTTATTCCAGTTGACCTTCTCTAACATTGCGATAATTTTTTCCTACACCATCAGAGGCACGAAGATATGATGGTCGTTCACCTCCCCCACCGTCGAGCAATACCAGTGAAGTAAAACCTTCTAGCGTTGCACTTCCTCCCAGAAAAGGTGGAGCATCGAGCAGTACCAGTGAAGTAAAACCTTCTAGCGTCGCACTTCCTCCCAGAAAAGGTGGAGTCGACAAGGTATTAATATCCCGGCGGATTGTCACATAATTGGACTCTCTACCCCTTTTTTTTAAGATTGATTTGCAAGGTTTAAGGTTAAGTAATCGCTAAAGGCCTTGTTATGCAGGAGTCTCCGGTTATCACCTTCGGCGACCCAATGGAACCAAGCGGTATGATGATTCAGTACAATCTCGGGTCTTGACTTTGAGTTTCTTCTTTTTCCATGTCCCACGTTTCCTTCTCGGTCTTTCAAGATTAACGCAAACTTACAAGCATAAAATCCTAATGCTTCTTATTTGATCCATATGCAGATTATATAGAGGCCATGGAAAAGGCCGAGGTGGAGCCTCTGCCTAGTGGCAATATCCTGTCGGAGGTGGGTCCAGATCCGATTCCGGTTCCCGTCCACCACGAGGAGCCTAAGCCTCCGCATAGTGACAATGTCCTACCGGAGGTGAGTCCATTTGCTGTCAACAATGAGGGGCTTGAGCCTGTGCCTAGTGGCAATGTCCTGCTTGAGCCAGTTCCAGCCCCCGTCAACTATGAGGAGCCTTTGCGTAGGCCAAGGACTTGATCTACACTAGACGGTACATTGATTTAGCCTGATCTCATGGCTCAATTTCGAGTTTTTCTTCCATGTCTTGTGTTTCCTTCTTGGTTTTTCGAGATTAACACAAATATGAAAGCTTCATTCTCATGATTCTACAATCGATCCATATGCAGAATCTACAGAGGACTCCTTAAAAAGGACAACTAAATAAAGCCTGGAGGAGGAATACACATTGAGGCGTTTAGCCTTTGAAACTACGATGGATTTTGAATCATGCAATGTATTTCACTCTTGGCACTAAAGAATAAATAAAGATCGAATCTTTTAACTTGTTCCAAAGTCTTGTCAGTATACTGGTTAACTTGCCCCGTTGCCTTTTCCCAACTAATCTAATGAAATATCTCGAACTGAATCATGGAAAGCATTCTAGCACAACTGATACCAGTTGTGTTGTTACTTTACCAAAATCCAAGAGAAAGCTGCGCAATCAATTGCTAAGCATGGTATCGGATATGATCTAAGGTTTAGTTTGAGCCAATCTTTGTGACGACACTCGTAAAAGCCCGGTCCACGAGCACAAAGAGTTTGCTTTAAAATGTCGTGTTGGGTGAGCAGGACATGCAACTCAAAACCTTCCGAAGTTGCGGGAATTGACTTATAAACTAGCACGAGCAATCGGAGGGCCACGGAAATAACTCATCTGTTCACACGAACCCGTGTGTCAATCCTAATGTTGGTTGATGCAAACCGATCAATAAAAGAAGTAGCCGTTCGACCGTTTACCCTACTGCATCGAATCGCTTCTTCTATATCTATATCCACATGTGGTGTGAATCTTCACCAGGTTGTGTGCCGAAGGGTTTCAGCTTGTGTCGATCCTCGACCGCCATATTCCAGCTTGTCCAATCCGTGCACATCAAGTCCATAAAAATTCACAAACTGTAGAAACTCAGAAATGCAGCCTCAACAAATTCTGGAATTCGTTATCTGTTCATGTGATTCAGAATTTTGGGAACATGACCTACTAAATTAATCCTGAAATTTATCCGGCCTATGTGAATATTTTCATATGGTTTTCTTAAAGCGCAATATAAAATACCAGTTAAATTTTTGTTAGGACATTACTAATTCGATTGTCAGTGGCATGACCAATGGATTTGAACCGTCAAATTTGAGAGGTTAACGTGAGTTCTCGTGCAAAACTTGAACTAAACTAATTGCATTAACGAAACACGATAGCAAATAGGACTGCTTTGTTCTTTTGATTGTTTTACGAAACTAAGCTAAATGTGATCATGTGCAAGCCGTTCTCTCCCCCCTCTTTTATTGCCCTCTTTTAAAGGAAATTATTTCCTTCTTCATACTTATTTTAGGATTCCTAATTACCTATGCTTCCTAAGTAAACTAATACCAACGAGAGCATGATGACTCATGGAAACATCACCCCGATGCTTCTCTTTGGGAAAAAAAAATATTTAAAGAAATACATTATAAGTGTAAAACTTTTCCTAATCAAACAATCATTAGAAAGAAATTTTCTTTTATTCATGAAAAAATGCATTTATTAAAATGAAAAATCATATACACGTTATTGAACCCACATGATCAAGATACACTTATTGAGATAGAATTCTTGGGCGGGTAAATTTTGAAGTTGACGTCCCGATCCATCACGTCTCGCAGTCTTCTTACCCATCGTCGATGCTTTGGTACTATTGCCCTCTAAGATGCGAGAGTTAGTATCGAGTAAAGTTCCCAGAGGCCTGGACTTCCTGCTTCAATCCCTTCCAGCTTCTTTCAACAACTTGGCCAACCTTTTCTTCTCGGCATCCACATCAGAGTTTGCTGTCCCGAGTTTCTCCTGTCTAATGGCAACAACGTTCTCCAAAATTTCGATCGCATCGTCCAATGTTGGCAGATCGTTAGTGAGGTAAATAAGAACTGGGGAACTTCTCATAAAGAAAGACTACGTCATACAACAATGAATCAAATGGTCTTCGGGACTGCTGGCTAGATTCCATACATATAAAAAAAAAAAAAACTAGCAGCAGTGCGAATGAAAAGCCAACAAGTGAATAAATAAACACTCTCACTTAAGCTATCAAGGGAGACTTTTTCTCTGGCCTGGTCCGGAATTTCGGAACAGCAGTATTTACGGAGATGTAAAGAATCAGAATATTTTCCCAACGTATGATACATCACCCCCGGCTGTGCCTTGAATCCTGCAACCATGTTTTGCTGGCCAGGGGCATCAGCATGTATCCTCAAAGCCTTCTTGAGCAACGTGAGTGACTGCTCCAACCCTTTCTTAGACTCACAGATGGCAGAAAGGATAAATTTTTATACATCAAGATTCCTAAAAAATGCCCTGTCTACCGAGCAGAGAACTCTACGGATGGGACGGCAGAGTTGGGGGCACTATACAGAATGTTGAAAGTGGCGGTGGAGGCCAAAATTCAGTAAGGGGGAGGGTTTTCAAAGATGTTAAATCCTATATTGGATTGCACCAAACATATGATAAGATTTTTTATAATCCAGAGGATGTTCGGAGGAATCCTAATTCCACCTTATCTTATCCTATCCCGATTCAAATCTGGATACTAAACGTGGCCTTTAAATCTTTGCAACAAGGACATTTTGGATAAGAGACTTTCGCTGTGAAGGCAGTCTCCATGCAGCAGCTATTGATTTGCAATAAAAGCATGGTTCTCGGTTTCTTGTACAAGATTGACTGCTTCTTAGGTGATTCTGTAAGGTCAGTAGACATGTCACTCGGTAACATACAAGGATAAAACGAAAACATAACAAGAACAAGGCAAAAAGGAAAAATTAGTAACATACAAGTTGAGATGGGTGGAATCTAGAACCAACCCATCGGAATGAATTCTCATTCTTTAGAACTTGGAACCTACCCCACATATCTTGGAACCTAAAACCCACTATGCCACAGGTTGCAGGGTCTACCGGGTGTCAGTTAATTTCCTTTTTTTTTTTGTGTTTCATTTTTAGTTAAGCCTAATTTGTCGTATTTTTCTAATTTTGACACAAAACAAGTACTAAAATTACCCAGTTTTCTAGACTTTTTAAGTGAGCCACAACCAAACAAGTATCAGTGGCTATATCTAGTTGTTGATAATCCATAACTTTGCTTTGACTTCAGCAAATCAATTCAAGTAGTAAAAGGGTATATGTAAATAAATAATGGACAAGCGGTTCCAAGTTCTACCTAAAATATGGAACTTATTTTACGTATTTTAGAACTATGCTCACCCCGAATGCAGAAGTCGAGGTTGTGGTAGGTAAAGGACGCCATGGACGTAGCTCAAGAAGGGAAATGAGAAATGGAGAGATGGAGGCCGAAGTGGCCCAAACAATGAACAGCTGAAAAGCCCATTGGCGAGATCTTTCGCTTATTGTTAAATAAATTTCATTTCCGAAAGTGTACAAATTTTTCATTTGTAAGAGCGATGTTAATGAGGCATATAATTGTGACCTTGTCGATTTTTCAATTTTGGGAATGACCTAATCGTTGGCCCAAACCCGCCCGAGCCCTTCAAGTATGGGGATCAAACGGCTTACCTTGGAAAGGGGCTTGTAAACAACGTCGGCCCGGCCCGGCCCATGACCGCCTCGAAAAATCGGCATGCAACTTTTGTCGATAGTCGATCATTTCCATGATAAACAAAGTTGGGTCGAACATGAGCGTGGCTTCGTCCAGCTAAGTCACCTACTCAAGCGAGTTCACTTCTATTTGGTTCGCAGAGAATCTTTCTAATCATGTAAAGATTATCTTCCTAATTTCCATTGTTTTTGTCACTTAGAAAATTGGGAATTAGTGAAAAATGTTTCACTATTGACAACGGTCTACCCTTAAGTACTTTTTATTTTTTATTTTTTTACAAGGAAAGCGATTCTCATCAACACATTTTCCCAAGTGATATGGGCGACTAAAATCAGGAAAATGTTCTTCTCGGCCCAACCATAGGACAAGCTACTAATAAATGGGTCACTAAAGTTTTTATCGTCCTTATTTTCTTTCACTCATAAAAAATTATATATCAAATATTATTTCGATCTATCTTTATTGATACGATAAGTTATTCATATTATAAAATGGTTTAATCAAATCAATGGTGTCAGTCAATCTCCACTAACTATGCGTGACATGACACTTGATAAAACACAGTCCTCAAAGCTAAGGAATAATTTTCCCATTATGAAGTGTGAATCGCCTTATTCAAACTTAGGGGGAAAAGTGGTGATATGAAAGAAAAGATAGAGTTGGGCAGCAAAAGGAGATTCCAAGCCACCAAAAAAAAAAAAGAAGAGTACTAAAACATATGGATTGGGCGGGGAATGATCTGTCCGCCACCCTGTTTTCTTGCAAAACAGAGGAAGACATGTGGTTAGAATAATATCATAAATTTTTTAAATTAGTACACTTATAATGTCAAAAACTCTAAATTTATATATTTATAATAAATTTACATCTATTAATTTTCGTTAAATTATATTAATATCATAAAAAATCATTAATCGGTACTTTTTTCAACTGTCACGTGTATCCAATTCTATCATTTGATAGTAAAATTTAACACCAATTTGAGATTTTTTATTGTACTATCCCTATTTTTTTCGCCCAATGAGAAATATTATAAGTAGTGCGAAACGTTAAATAAGACAAAAGCGAAAATAAAAAATAAGGAGATTCCCGAAAATCTTTTCACGATAATTGACGGGGACAAGATTAGCGGGGGATGTGCGATGATTTAGTGGGGGCTTTGGGCTATCGAAAATGTGGAGATGTCCCGTCATCTCGGACAAAAGTATTTTAAAGTTGTCGCCGAATACGTGGAGTGGGCCCTACTTGCAATTTCTGTCTTTTCCTATAAAATCAAACCGGCCTAAAGGTCCGGACATATGAGTTGGCCGAGGCCCCCAAGGAAAAAGAATTTTGAAAAGAGTCGGTTTTTTCTTTTTAACTCAGCAGAAAATCGAGGATTTATAAATTATTTTTCAAAAGACGATCTTTCGTGTTATAAAAAAATACTTAGTGAAAATATTTTCTTTATCAACACAAATGATGAAATTATATTTTGTCTGTTCATTTTTTAAGCGAATACAAACAAGTTTAATGAGATGTTTCCCGAACTTTCATTTTTTGCGAAATGACGGGCCATTTTTTTTTTTCGTTATGACATGGGTAATTGAGCCTTTTTGGTTGGACTAATTGTGAAGAATGCGTAGATCATTTTGTCCGCGTATATCCAATTAGGCTCCACCCATAGACGTGAGGGTTCACTCAAGATCACTCAAGGTGAGCAACATAGAAATTTGATGGATCAAAAAAGATTGACTAGAGTAGGGTGTGCATGATAATTTTAATAGGTGTGCAATTGATTGCCAAAAAGTTTGGGTTTATGATTCGGGCCGTGGTTCCTTTATTGTCTAAAAGGATGTTTAATTGACTCGCAATTTAAAACGAAAAAAAACACTTGATCCGGCCCAATTGTATCGAAAACCGATTAAAATTATAGAAAATGAGATTCACATTAATTGTTGAGTATATATGGTTGTTGTCCAAAGGAAATCGTATCAATGTTATCCGGTCGCAATGAATTGGTCAGACGACATGAATTTGGGTGCAAAAATAGTACGTAATCATGTTTTAATGTATACTTTTTTTAATTTTTTTTTAGATATTCTTGGAATATGTCAGCTCTATCTATCGCGGAGCATCAAATATTTTCTTTATTATTTTCTGAACTCTCGACTTGTTTTGTTGGCCGCAGCTTGCCATTTAAAAAAGTCAACTATGAATATGATACACGATCTTTAGCCCTAAATTCACGGTTGCTCTATTAACCATGTTTCTTCATCTGTCCCCGTCATTACTCCATATATAGAAATATTCAATTAGACCTAGTTCGTAAATTTAGGGGCAGTGTCACATCAAATTTTCCTACTTCAATACCTAATATTAATGTGTGATTAAACAAATCTATTTACAAAAATAACTTCGATACCACGTTAATTCTTAGCCAATTGAGATGCCCCTTGCTTTTACATTTGACTTTCCTCCCTACCACATAAAAATAAAATTTTGACTCATAAAAATTAGAAAATAAATCAATACAAGTAAGTGTTGATAATTATGAAGCGTTTTTTTAGCGATTTATTAAAAGTGGTCCGTGCATTTAACTTAGAAGCTAATTCAATTGTGAAAAGTCAAACTAGACACTTAACTATTGTAAAGCAATACTCCATATTTAAAAATATATATATGTGCACGCGTGTGTACATGCCTAAAAGTACCACGTCCTCCATATTACCAAATAAAACATGAAATACTAATGATATGTTTTTTTGGTAAGAAACTAATGGATTTTATGATAGTTGATGCCTCGTGACTAGTTGTTTTGATGATTGACATAGTATATGGAATGAGAATATTCATATAAAATATGTCAAGCTAGCTCGACTTATTTATATGTATACATATAAATACTTATATTATATCGGTGTCTGTTAAGACAACTTCAACTCATTGGCCCAATTTTGCTATTTCACTTGCAAAGACAGCTTCTTCATCATCGCATTAGTTGATTTTATGGTTGATTGACTAATGTAAATCAATCGGCTGATGATGTTAAATATATAAAAAATGATAAAAATGATTATTTGCACATTTTTCTCAACTCATTTTCCTCCTCGCCAGCTTTTGCCCTGCTCAAAAGTCAAAAGCCCCCCCCAAAAGAAACTGGAATTATATTTGAATAATTCCGGGGCTCTATTCTTTTAGAAGTACACGGGTATCCGCTAATCAGCAAAATGCCCATCGCGGTTGACTGAACCTACGTGCCCTTCGTGGTGACGCAATCGCAGCCGCCCTCGCGACCTACCAATTCTCTCTGCTGCTCGATATATCGCCGATAATTCCAAAATCTCCGCTTTTGCGTTGTTTTCATTTCAAAAACTCTGAAAAACAGATAAAAGGTTGGTGATTTTGTTCTTGCCAGAACAAAAGCAATGTTAAATTACAATAGTACGCACGAGAAAAAAAGAATAACGAAAGATTTTTAAATAAAAGTCGACTACTGTTTGGAAAGAGAAAAACTAATCATTAAGACTCCATTTATTTTCAAAAATTCATGATTTTAAAAATATTTTTTTTAAATAATTGCTCATATCATTTAAAATGATTAATTAATAAAAAAATATTTCATTATTGATAAAATTATTTCATAGATGATGGATTTTTTTCGTTTATTCATATTTTTAAGTGGTGCATGTGCATTTATTTTTTAAAAATAATTTTAAAATATTTTATTCTCCTCCAAACAAATGCACCTAAAATTTGAAAATCGCCTATAAGAAGGAAATTTTTTTTTTAATTTCAATAACAATTTATTTGTAATTATTTTCCCATACTATGAAACTTTATTTTTTTGTTCATATTTGTAAATGATTATCTTTAAAAAATATTTTATAATCATTTTATTTTTCGCAAAATAAATGGAAAATGTACTATTTCACAAAATAAACGGAAAATGTACATTACATCAAAAACATGAACATAAAATAAAACATATAAGCATTATTACGTGGAAAATATTAAAATACCTTGAGGCGCTTATTGGGTTGCTCTTCATACTTTCTAAATGCGAACACTTATTTTTTGAATATGATAATTTTTCCAATTTTTTCCTTTCAATTTTCAAAACATATCAATATGAATACTAAATAATTCTTAGTGATCCTAATTAGAGCTTTCGGGACACTTATTAGCAAGATCCTTAATAAAATTTCGGAAAAATTCACACATAATTTTACATGCTTATTCATCGGAATACATATCCACGAGTAACAAAATTTAGGAAGTTATCATAAAATTGATGAAAAGAAGAATTCGTCTCAAAAGCCATTGGAAATTTTGCTGTTACAAATGAGTTTCCACAAGAAGGAAAAAGGCAAAAAGGTCTTTTCATTACGTACGATAGGAAACACGGAAACGTATGGAATCACGACAAGTATAGTTGTCCCGGTCGTCCCCGTGTGTACGAGTCAGGTTTTTGGGTTTTCTCGATGAGGTAAAATGCTCCTAGGTCGGTAACGTTATCATCCCACCCGCATTTTAAGGGGAAAATATCAATTTCGATTTCTTAAAATAAAAATCAAAACGATATACATATACGTATATATATTTCCTTGGCGGGACCCACTGGGTGCATCTCCAGTCTTCACCGAAGCAGCCTCTGTGAAAAGGGAAGGAAAAAATCTCTGATTTCTCCTCTTTTTTCTAATTCTATTATTTTTATTATTATTATTTTATTTCCTTCTTCTCCCTCTTCTTCGTCTTCAATCTCCAGTCACGCCTACGATTTTTCTGCAGCCGAAAATAAAATAAAAAAAAGGAGGAAAAAAAGAAAAAGGAAAAAGGAAGGGGGAAGGCATTGAAAAGGTCTTCGACTTTTCTTCTCATTTTCACCTGTCCGCGTTGAGGAAGATTTGGGGGATCGCGCTGATCGCTTCGAAGCTCGCGAAGGGACAGGGAGATTGATTCGTCCGGCGGGCGCAGCCGGTGGAGTCCCGTCGTTAATGTCGAGACCGTGAGCTCGGCCGGGGCATTTTCCGAGCGCGGAATCGGAAGCGGCAGCTGAATCGGCCGCCGCCGTCGCCGCCGCCGTCGAGTTCGTGTTCGCCGGCGGAAGTGGTCTGATTGATTCAGGTTCCAGCCGCCGGGCTGCTTCGTGGCCCCCGCTGGAGATTGCGCGCGGCCTTCGCGTGGTGTAGTCCTTTTTGCGTCGGTATGTTTTTTTTCTTTTTTTTTTTTCTTTTGGGTTCTGGAATCTGCGGCGCTCGTGCTCGCGCATTTGATTTGTTCCGTGTTTTTTTTTTGGCTTGATTGATTTGTCACTTTGATTGTTTCATATCTGTCAGTGCGCTCGTCTTATCGGTTTTTGGTATGTGGCAACTGTTTGTGTATGTTTGAGTTTGTACATGGTGAATTTGTGCGGTTTATGTGTAAGATTAGAGCTTGGTTGGTGCGAGCATAGCCCTTTTGGCTGACCCTTGAAGGCTTTCTTGAAGGGGGCGCTCTTTTTTAATATTTTTTTTTATAGTTTTTATTATAGTTGTTAAAGACGATCAGTTTGGGCTGGCGAATTGGAAACTGTAGTACTATAGTCTTTCTGCTTAGTGCTTAGTGCAGGGTTCCTGAATGAGATATAAGGAGAACTTGGATTAAGTGGTTTTGCAAAAAGGATTTGTCTTGAGGCCATGTCAGAGTGCTTGTGTTAGGGAATGGGCGCATTGTCCTGCATAGGGTCATGCCAAGCTATGCATTCTGGAAATGGGTGATGGCAATTTACTTGATGTTCCTCGAGCAGGCTGATCAAATGTGGAAATAAGGTGAATACGACTTTTGATGTCGGGTATAGAAAAGTGGTGTTTCATGGTCATTGCAGACCAACCTTTAAAAAGTACAAATTTTCCAAAGACATTGCTATTGCAGAGCACTTGCTAAAGGGTATGGATTTAGTTTTATTCATCCTACCAGTTTCTAAGATGAGTGAGAAAGGCATTTATTGCCCATTGTTGGCTGTACACCTATTGAATAATAAAATTTCTCTATAAATAGCTTAGGTGGCAGACCAAGATTTGTTGCAGCAGTCTCATTCAGTATACCAAGTGAACAGATTTAAGCCGGTGAAGGATTGCTTGAGCAGACATAGCTGTCAGTGCTGATTAAGTACCGGATTATCTCATCTACACAGAAACTTTTGTTAGTGTTGCCATCCTCCTTGTTCATGGGCCCAACTGAATAAGCATGTTCTATTAGTACATGGGATGACCAGGACAAGCAATAAAATTAAAGTGTTGACATCTTTGGATGACTTTTGGTCGCATAATCAATTTCTTTATATTGGGGAAACCGTGATTAGGGTTACTAGGACCATAGGTCTAGAAATATTCTCAAAGTGAGTGATGAAACTTTTTAATTTGGCCAAGGTATATGAACCTTAACAATGCCCTTTTTATCCGTTTGGTTGCTTGTCCGTAATTTAATGCGTTTCAAAATTACATCTCATGGTTCACCTGCTGAAAACCAGGCGATGATGCTTTCTTTCTTTATTTTAAAATGGTGGAATCACTTTCTTGCTTCATTTTGGGAGCTTTTGCTTGTTTCTAAATTGAAAATTTATGAATTGTGAATTGAAATTGAGCTTCTCCTGGAAGTTTAGGATATCGGCTACTGTCTAGGGTGGTTACTTTGGGTTGCTAATAATGTTTTCTTGCAGTTTCACTGGATATTAGAGGTGGATACGAGCCCCTATTACTTCGTTTCTCTGCTGGATTACTGCCTCCAATATATATGGATGTTCTTTTCAATGTTCAAGTTAATATTCATATATAATGCCTGGCAACAGTTTTGATTCTTGAACACGTTTTGTTTTGATGTTAGGCAATATATACAGACTTACCATAATTATCTGGAGTTCTTAGGAGATGTGATGAATTGATCCTTTCAGGATGTGATGCTTCTGCTTGCCACATAGTAAGGAGGTGCTCCGATGAGGTCACTGGGATGTGCTAGTGATCTTTCTTGAGCAAAGATAAAATGCTACCAAACTGGAAAAAACGCCACATCAGATTGAAGTCTTCTATCACATATGGTTGTTTGTCTATTGCATGTCTGGTATCAGGAGAGTGCTAGAAGTGTGAAATAAATATAATCATGGAGCAAGCCCTTGAAAAAAAGTTCCCTGTCAATGCAAAGGACTATAAGTTATATGAGGAGGTTGGTGAAGGTGTCAGTGCCACAGTGTATAGAGCTCTCTGCATTCCATTCAATGAGATTGTTGCAGTCAAGGTTCTTGATCTTGAAAAATGCAACAACGACTTGGTATGTTCTCTCTCTCTCTCTCTCTCTCTCTGTGGGTGCGTGCACGTGTGTTTGGGGGAGGGGTGGCCATGCTGTGTGAGAAAGGAGCAGAGAGAGACGCCCCAGGGGGGTGGGGTTTGGTAGGGGTATAGGTGTGTGCACAGATGCAATGGGCATATAAATTGTGCGAAGCTATAGCATTGCATTCATACAATGAAGGGGTCTATACTTTCCTCCTATAACTGGAATGACTTTACATTCTTATATTAAAAGTTTTCTCATTGCTTCCCACGTATGTCTGGAATGACTTTACATTTATCAAATAATGGAAATCAATCTTCTTTCACAAACTCAGTGTTTCAGCTACTAAATTATGATGAACTGAAGATAAATGGAGCATTTTTCCTTATTTTTATATTTGATGAGAACTTTTTTTGTCACAGCAGAAATCATTTGCATTGTTCTTGGAACTGTTCGCAAATGATACCATATTTTCTTCTTGTCAAAGCAGTTTGTATGCTTCCAAATCGCTCTTGGGGTGTAACTGAATTGTTCGATCGTAAAATATGCTGTATGATTGTTTGCTAAGTGAGGGTAATTGAACTCTTAGGTACTGAACCTAATGTTTAGTATTGACAATGTTCTTATATGTGTATGTTGGGAGACTTTGCAGGACGGTATTCGGCGGGAAGTGCAGACAATGAGCTTGATCAGTCATCCAAATCTTTTACAGGCTCACTGCTCTTTCACTGCTGGCCACAGCCTTTGGGTTGTGATGCCATACATGACTGGGGGATCCTGTATGCACATTATGAAATCTGCCTTCCAGAAGGTTTTGAAGAGCCTGTGATCGCTACTTTGTTGCATGAGGTTCTCAAAGCTCTTGTGTATCTTCATTCCCATGGGCATATTCATAGAGATGTGAAGGTACAATATCACCAATTTTCTTTAATCCAATTCTGACATTTGAGGTTATCTCCTGTTGTGGCATCTTATTTTTAGATAGTTCCTTTTTCATGTTTTTTCCCGTTTTACTTGAATGATTATTTATAAGTCTATTTCTACGATCTAATGCAGTCAGGGAATATATTGGTCGACACAAATGGTTTTGTCAAGTTAGCAGATTTTGGCGTTTCTGCTTGTATGTTTGATACTGGGGACAGGCAGAGGTCCAGAAACACCTTTGTTGGGACACCTTGCTGGTAGTTTTCCCCTCGTTCATTCATATGATGTTAACCTATTCCTTATTTTTGTAGTTAATTTATGTTGGCAGACTTACGCTAAATGTCCTATGTCTGTTTTCTCTGTCTTTAGGATGGCTCCTGAGGTTATGCAACAGCTGCATGGATATGACTTTAAGTGAGTGGAATTTGATCTGCATATTCTCTTACCTTTTTTTCTTCTCTTACCTATGGAATGTTGATTTGGTATTGGAATTTGCTTCTCTTAACAGAGCAGACATCTGGTCTTTTGGAATAACAGCACTTGAACTTGCCCATGGCCATGCCCCATTTTCCAAGTATCCCCCGATGAAGGTACTCTTCATCATAATTTTAAATAGCCAGTGAGAGAGCACATGCCTTGCATGTGCCTCTGTATTGACATTTGAAAAGAAGTGCCTGTTCTAACCCCTAATATGTTGGCCGTTGCTTTATTTAATAACTTGCGAACTTAGCAGAGTATGTTATCTTCTTGCTTTTTCCTTGATAGAGTCCCTTGTGCAGGTGTTGCTGATGACCTTACAGAATGCACCTCCAGGGCTTGACTATGAAAGAGACAAGAAATTCTCCAAGGTGGATAATTTAGGTGGTACTGTTGGAAATAGCTCTATGATTTGCAAGTACTGAAATTGTATTAACTGCCCTACTTTCAGTCTTTCAAAGAGATGGTGGCCACTTGCTTAGTGAAGGACCCTAAGAAACGTCCAACTTCAGAAAAACTTTTGAAGCACCCCTTCTTTAAGCGTGCTCGTGCTGCAAATTATCTAGCTCAAACCATTCTCGAAAGGCTTCCTCCATTAGGCGATCGCTTTAGGGAACTTAAGGTCTGTAGCTTGGAGAGAAAGCTGCATACTCTTAAGAATTTTCTCATTAATAGCATATCTGATATCATTACCTCTAACTTGAGTGTTATTTTCAGGCTAAAGAGGCTGATCTTCTTGTACAGAACAAAGCCCTCTATGAAGATAAGGAGCAACTGTCACAGGTGGGCAGCAACTTTCTGTATTAAAAGACATTAGACTATACTTAGACATATTTTTAGTTATCTGATTCAAGATATTGCTTGTATCGTTATTTTGTGGTTCTCAAAAAGGCTATATGTTTGCAGTGTGCTGTGAACATCTCCTCTTCTAAGACTCACTCATCTACTGGGAGTAGACTTTTTTAAAAGAACAAACTGGTTTTTGACCTGAACCCACATTTAGGACTGTTGATATTATGAACATGGAAATTTCTGGAATCTTTAGATCAGACGATAAGTTCACAAAAGTGTTTTATCTTCAGTATGTTTCATGTTTTACTGATGATGGAGCTCCTTCTATTGAAGAATCCGAAATAGTTTTCATTTAGATGTTCTGATCGAGTCTCAGTGACATGATTGATACTTGTCACCTTGCAGCAAGAATATATACGAGGCATCAGCGCGTGGAACTTCAACTTGGAGGATTTAAGAAGTCAGGCTGCTCTGGTACCTAGTTTTTTCTAGTTCACAGTCCATACTCAATTGTAGGAAACTCATAAGAGCTTAGGTAACAAAGATACATCTTAAGTGAGAACTTTAACTGCAGATTCAGGATGAGGATATTAATCCTAATGCCGAAGATGTCAAGCAAAAGCATGGACATTGGGATGTTGGGATTCCAGCAGAGAGGCTATCTCCCAATATCATTGACCAAACAAAAGTTGCCCCTAACAAGAAGGTATCGATTTTGATCATCACAGGGTCTCTTGTGATGCTCTTCTTATTAGGTGGTTCACTAGGTTCTGAGTTTCTTCTCATGGCCAATGTTCATCTCTTCCAGGACTCGATTGAAAATTTACATGATTTGGAGGACTCACTTGCTTCATTTCCGATTAGACCTGTTCAAGCACCGAAGTATGATTAGTTTCCTTCTACTTTTTGCCCTCTTGTGCACATCTCATCCAGAATATCTAAGCAGGCAACAGATATTAGGCTCATTTCCCCTTCACCTGGGCTTTAATGAATTCATTATAACATTCCTCGACTCTTAATGGGAAGATTCCTGGGCTTTAATGAAAATAGCTCTTTGTGCCTGCTTTTTAAACCAAGAAACAACTATTTGACTTTGCATTAGCTTTATAAATCCGATTTTCAATTTCATCCTCTTCTTTCTATTATGTAGAGCTTATTTTGATGTTCGTGAGGTTGATGTTAATGCTACCAGTCCAAATTGGAAAGGTACTCGATCTGATTCTGAAGAGCAATTTCCTACAAAATCTTCACCTAAAGGTACTCAATCTGATATTGAAGAACAGCTTCCAACACGATGTTCATCAAGAGCTATTGACACTGAATCTCGTAAAAACGAGGATGATCATCTTGGGCTGAGTGGCAGTCTACCACCTCATGTCATTCCTGAGGACAAGAAACTTTTAAGTGGTCCCAACAGGCGGATAACGTGACTTCACCTGAGAAGCTTATTTTTGTTGATGTGAAGAGGTATATTTGTTCTAGTGACATGACTATCTTTCTTTGCCTCTTTCATTTGTGAATTATCTGCTACAACTTGGTTTCTCAAAAACAACCTGTTTAGCAGTAATTTGCTGGTTGGTAAGTAGAAGAAATTAATGATGAAGTGCTTTCTTGGCTTGGTGTTAGCAAAGTGAGCAATGCCATTTTCGTGTAATGAGAAAGTCCACTAAAATATTAACCTTCACATTAAGCGAATGAGGAATAAAAGAATATTTTGTGGATATCTATCAACAAATTCGATGCAACTAAGCCGCTGGTGAATATATTTATATATGCATATATACTATTTACATGGTGAAACACTGCAAAAACAGCTATCTATGCATACATATACATAAAAATGGTGAAAAACTGGCGACCACCAAAAGGGGGACGGTGCGTGAGTAATCGAATGAATCAGTGTAAAAGTAGAGGTTCTGTAAATGAGACCCAAATGCTTATCCATAACTTGATGAAAGAATTGTTTGGGAAGTTGTGTCATTCATGCATGTATAGGAAATTTGACAATTGAAAAGGCCAATCTGTTTTTTTTCCCTCTTTTCTGTTTTAAGTAGATCACATCAAATTTTCTTAGTACGTGCAATTTATCTTGAAAGATGGCACTATCTTGCAATTCACGATGTCTTTTCTCATGTATGCGTGTATATGTGCCTGCACATTCGTTATGGTAGCATATGAAGTTGGTACTATTTGCATCTGCACCATTTTGGTCATTGCTGGTTGTCTCTTTGCAGCAGATATTATCTGATTTTGCAATTTCACTCTGCCACTCCCTCGACTCTTTCGACAGAGTTATTTGTTATCCTGGGCTCTTGATCACATTACAATGTCTCCATCCCGTCTCCAAATTTACCTGCCCACAACAGTGACATGGGGATAATATTTCTGCGAAGTTAGGTACCAGATGTAGCCTGGGCATCTGGATCATGTGTGGGGGTTTCCTAATTGCTAGTGAGGATGGTAACAGGTGGAGATGAATTTCAGTTAAAGAGAAGAAAAGAGGGGAAAAGGGATGAACTCTAATGTCAGAGTAGAATGTGAACAAGACTGGATGAAATGGACTTTTACAGAAAGTGACCGTGATAAAATGAATAGAGGTTATATGAGGTGATTGTTTGACAAAGTTGAGTCTTGCGTTTGTCATCTTATCAAAATGTAGCCAGATAATCTGAATCATTCACATCCTTAGTTTGTATCACACATGATTTTCAAGAAGCTATGCGCAATACTACTGGCTAGTCGACCATAGATTAGGAGTCTTTGAGCTCATGTTGACTGTGCAATCTGGTTATTTGAGAATCTGTTTGTATCCCAGTGGTAGAGGTAAAAGGGACACTTATGATCACTTAGAGGTGTCTACTTGTGCAAGATGCTTTTGCATGTGAGGTGTAATTGGTGGAAGAGATGAGCACAGCCACACCTTTGAATTTAAAGATTGTTTCTGTGGCATGGAGTCAACAGCTTGATTACTCTTGAACCCTTTTTAGGCTCTTTGATTGTGGTATATAATTGTAACTAGATTAATTGGATCTAGTCTAACCCAACTCTTTCTTTGCCTCATCAGCCATAGAATTAACTATTTGCTTGCTTATGACTTTAAGACTATTGCTGACAGTCATTTCTGGTTATTTTAGAAGGGATCATCAACGGCCGAAGTACCAATCTGAACTATACCGCCAGAAGAAAGATTCCGATATTGTATCACCTGGTGTGTTCCAGTGATTCTTTGTCTTCTTTCCCATGATTAATGGACATTAGTCTGATGGTTAATATTCTCTTTCATTTGAATGATTAGTTGAAGACACATCTGAAGTTGGTGTTGTCCAGCGTAAGGGACGTTTTCAGGTCACGTCGGCTGATCTTAGTGCAAAGGTAATCCATTCCCAACTATTGCCTACCTGGCCTTTGGTTGGCCCTTGTGAATTTTTTGATTTTTGGGGGTATCATTTTATACGATCTTAGACCTGCTAGGGATTGAATCTGCAGATCATGCCTTTTCGGTCCCCTTAAAGTGTTCATGCTCACAGGTTTTGTCTGATCATGCAGAAGTTTTTAAGTTTTTAAAGTTGATAGGCTGTATGAGATCGGTGAGAAGAAAAGGCATATTTACCTCATGGGATCTTGTGCAGAAAGATTTAAGAGACCTTTACTTCTTGGCAATAGAAAAATAAGAGTGAAACGACTTTACAAAGGGTATATGGTGCATCTGGTGTACTCTTCTCTGCTGAACCATAGCTCTTTTTATGTCTCAAATCAGGGAAATCTGATATGGTCATGCCCAATTTTCATGTCCTCTGTCTTATCCGATTCTTTCTGTATGTTTCTGGCATGGAAAATGTTTATCACCCCTGTAGAATTCATTTGTGCTCTTAAATTTTCAAGAACTTTTAGATACTGCTCTTTTTACAGCATCGTGGTCTAAGAGTATTGAGTGTCCAAATTTTACAAATGCAAAGGAGCTGTAACTGTTGTCATCTTCCTTTTTGGTCCAGAGTCCAGTCAGCGGCTCGTTAGGAACTGGTTACGGTGGGTCATCCAATTTCACATCCCCAAACATTGCTACTGGCACACTCCTCCCATCATTGCAGGGTATTTTGCAGAAAAACATCACGCAAAGAGTATGTGTTTTATTATTGAATCCAACTGATCTGTCTCACATGGTACCTTAATTGGCTTCTAAGGAAATCAATTTTGACAGGATGAAATTATTAAGATGATCAAATATGTGGAGCAAATATCTGGTATATCATGCTTTCTTCTTCTTCTTCTTCTTCTTCTTATAATTTATTGGTATTTATATATTTGCCAACCTCTATTTGATACAGGTAAGCCTCTGGAAATTGCTGAGGCTTGTATTAATGAACAACTGCAGGTACATTCCATATCTTCACATTTCTAATATTGGGAATGGATAGCTTCTATTTGTTTTAGCCTCTAATGTTTAGGGGAAACTGCGAAGAATCTAATAGGTCAGGATGCAAAATGTCGCTTCATACAAACTTTTTTGCATTACTCTATAAAAGCATTCTCATTAATGTGGCTGTTCATATAGAATAGTGTGTGTGCTATCCCGTAGTTGATGAACTAGGAACGGCCATCGCAATCAACCCAGGGCTGATGGCTGTGTTTGATTGTCACCATGTGTAGCAATTATGCGTTGCTCATTCACTCTCTGGGCAACAATCAGATTTGTGTCTCAAAAATCCTTATTATACATCTCTGTTTTACATAATTAATGCTGTGTTCTTCACATGAAGAAATGCATGTAGCGATATGGTAGATCAATCTGGGTGGCAACTAAATTCCATTCGTCACCACCCAATCACACTAAATCTCTGTTTTTCTATTACATTATCTGGCAACAACTGGTTTAGTCTTTGTTATTTACTGTTTATCACTTTTTGAACATTTTTTCCATCTCCTTATTTGCAGACAAGTCCTACTTCTGCGAAGGAGAGAGAATTGCAATCTCAGTTGGTAAATCTGCAGCAAAGGTAAGTCATTTCCTGCTTCTTGCAATTGCGACGTATTACTCTTCATTAACATGCTATTAAAAGTCCTTTTAAATGTCAGTGTTCAGAGGATGGATGAGGAATTGCAGAGACAGAGAACAAAAAATTTCCAGGTAGTGTTTTCCCATTGTTGGGCTCTAGATACATTAGATTGCTTAACTATTGTTGGAGATACCCTCTCTACCGTGCATATGAGCAGCATTTGGCGACCTACATGTTGCAGGGAATAGAATATGATCAGATTGGAATGATTTCTTATCTCCCATTTGTGAATGCTCACATTTACGAAGAGATACTTTCAGAAATATGACTAGGTTTGAGGAAAAAAGGATAATTAAAATAAAGTACCGACGGTAAGTTTCTCAAGGGATGGACTTCAGTTCACTGGTCATATACGCTAAGGTCAGCGACTCATGAATATGAGAGAGAGAGAGAGAGAGAGAGAGAGTTGTAGAGAAAATCTACTCTGTTAATATTATTTGTGTTGACTGTATCCACTCTATTGGTATTTAGTGGACACCGGATGACAGAGTATAATTCACCACATGATGAACAATTTTATTGAGAACCTTCTCTCGAATAAGCATCATTGTTATGCTTACCAATCAAAATTATCGGTGAATCTATATCCTTCCGCTGGTCAGCATGCTAATGTCACATAACTTGAGAAGCAATTGTGTGACATTTTATCTGTCTCTCACATATCATTTATCCCTTGCAAAATCAAGAAGACAAATTCTGTTTGTCTTAATGACACGTCACTTTCAGTTCTTTCACACTTTCTCTTGGTCTTCATTTAGTAGTGATTTACTAATGGCACGTTCCTAGATGCCTCTGATTGCATTTTGTTTCAGTTACTTTAAAATACTGTCTTGACTTTTGTCTACGGAGTGGTGAGATGTCTGACTGAAAACGTGATGCTTTGCAGCTAGTAAAACAATTAAGTTTTTTGGCAAAGCGAGAAGACAGATTAAGAAAGGATGATGAAGTATGATGCTAATGTCCACCTCTTCTTTTCGTGGTTTGCAACAGCAAGTTTGATTCATGAGCTCAAGGTACTTCGAAGGTATGGGGGCATTTTTCTTCTTTGTTCCATTGTATTATTTCATTGTACCATATGTGTGATGGTTTGTAATGCTTATGCCCGAGTTTTGTCAAATCATTCCTTGAGTCTATCAATAAATCAGAAAAACCTATAAGTACATTACTCTCCTCTACTCTCTAAACATGTACAGTGAAAGTATGAACTGATTCAGATTCCTCAATTGGATTTCATCTTGTTTCGCAAGGGTCCTTGTTTTATGCTAATATGCACATATATGGAAGGGCAAATGTTGAGTAATAGACATCACTAAGTTCAAGCTCTATCTCATACGGATTGAGCAGTGGCATTGCAATCTCATGGAGACGAGCCTTTAGACTTGTAGCTCGGATTGCAAACGGCGACAGCTCATCCAATCAGACCTATGGAAAGTTCATAATTGTGCCAAAATTGTGGCCGAGTTCATTTTATTTAGCATGGATACTGAGAAACAGGTTATGCTAAGATACTGTTGTTTGACTGTGACCGCGGCTTCAGATGTTTTATACTTGTGTTTATCCATGCATACAAATTTATATATGCTCATAGATCGCGGAAGGCCGCGGACTCTTGGTCCCGACTGAAACTTCGATTCATACCAATCGACCTAGGCCAAAACCAATATTCCTTTTCGACCCGCGACCAGAGTATGAAAAGTGAGCTTAACTAAAGCAACATAGATCGTTCCTTCAGATCTCTCTTGATCTAGGGAAAACGTCTTTTTGTGTGGAATCTGGCGATGAAGCTTTCCTGATAAACATAGAAATCTATGATACGCTGCTGATGAAGTTCTCGAAAGGAGAGTGAGCATTTGGTTGATAGAATGATATGGGGGTTCAACTTTACCATTGCAACTGCTTAAAAGAGCGTAATGAAATCGAGTAAGCAGGCTATATTTTGCTAGTAGTAGGAGCTCGACTTGATTATTCGAGATCGATTTCCCAGATTTTAAGTCGAGCTTAAGCTCAAGATGCTTCATACTCGAGTGAGCAGGCTCTCGAGCTTTGTCGAATCTAATTGAGCTGAGTTTATCTTTCTTTCTTCTTTTTTTTTTGGTTTTTTTCCTTTGGAAAAGCAATTATGGATAATGAAAACTCATCCTTCTTGTAGATCTGAAAATCCATCCTCTAAATTGTAGAAGGGATGTATTTATAGATAAAGAGAACCGCTAGTCACTTGTTAAGCTTAAAAAGATATTTTGGAAATTTCCCATTTCAAGCAATTTCCTCGAAGTAAGCACTTTTTCAATTTTTACAACCATCTAAAGAGTGTTAACTCTAATATTAGTCTATAAGAATTTAGTATTGGTTGAAATCAAAATTCACCAGTCTAATGGCAGACTTCATTAAATCCCGACAACTATGTACGGAGTTTATCTATGCGATCCAATTGCATAAAATTGCTGTTTTGTTAGGTCCTTTTTGTCCTTAGTAAAATTTCGTCACGATCTCCAGTGAGACTTTTCGAATTGATAGTTACTGATGGGCACGGAAAACGGGCGGAAAAAGAGAAGAATTGATATATTTTTTTAATTCATTTATTTTTATAAACGATTAAAGTGGAAACTGTTTTTTCAGAAGAAGTAAAATTGCATTTTTCGTGAAAGTAATAGATCCATTAAAAAGACCAAAATGGACAAAAGCGACCCGTTATCCACGCCCGACCCGGACCCCCCGCCTTTCTTACCCGACCCGTCCCTCCAAATCCGGTCGGGCCCACCAGAGTGGCTAAAGCGGAGTGGCATTTTGGGCATTTCATCGGCCCCCACGGGGAGCCCGGTAAGCCGCGCCAAACGAGGACACATCTTTTGAAACCGCCCGGTGGCACCCCAAGCCCCGGGGCGCACGTTAGCGCTCCCCCGCCCATCTTTCCGACCGTGCGCCTCGGTGCGTATCCCGTCGACGATAATACAAACAGGCCCACACGCAAAAAGTAAATAAAAGAAAATATCAGAGCAGACGCGGGGGGCGTAGCTTCTAGTTCCGACTGGAGAAAGACGAAGATCGATCGTCGCGCGCAGAGAGAGAGAGAAGGAGAGAGAGATGGAGGGGGAGCCGACGAGGGTGATGATGGGAGTGAACGAATCGACGATCAAGGGGTACCCGCACGCGTCGATAAGCAGCCGGGGAGCCTTCGAGTGGACTCTCCAGAAGATCGTCCGCTCCAACACCTCCGGCTTCAAGCTCCTCTTCCTCCACGTCCAGGTCCCCGACGAAGACGGTCCTCTCTCTCTCTCTCTCTCTCTCTCTCTCTAGCTTTTTGCGTTTGCGCTTCTTGTTGTCGTTCGATCGGAGGAGATGTGATCGGTGTTAGTTTCGTCGATGGGCGCCGAGCATTCCTGTTAGTATCGATGTACGGTCGGTTTCCGTGTCGCATTTGCGTCAGGAATAGAGATATTCGCGCGGTTTTCACCGTCCGACGATAACCGAATCCGTGGCCTGTTGGTTGATTAGTTTTGTGTGAGAACTGAATGTGGATGCTCTCTCTCTCTCGGTTTTGGTGTGCATTGAGAGGTTTTTGGCGTACCTATCGTTGGCGGTGTGATTGGCGGAAAATCGATGCTGTGGATGGCAGGAAGATGTGGAGAAGAGCTTGAGAACGATCAAATCGATTAGAACTAGGCTGTGTTGTAAAAGAAGTCGGGAAATGGAAGAGGATTGAGTGTGCTGCGCGCGTCATATATGGTATATAGGTACTCTTCCCTTTGCCTAGTCCGAGTTTTGGCGACTGCAGACCTCGGATATTTTGCAGCCGCTTGAAAATCTTGTTCTAGTTCTGTTCTCATAGTAAATCAGCAATGGTGATTGATGTTCTCTCTTTCCCCTGCACGAAAAGAAGTTGAGATACTTGAGAATAGGCCTCTTGTTTAATTAACCAAGCCTTGTGTTTGAATAGGCTGGTGAGGATGAGTTGCAGGAAGGGAGAGGGATGACATGGATCTTTAGATCTGTTGCCACCGCCTGTCATCAAAGCTACTCTTTTACTTAAAAGAAGTTTCCGAAGGGAGGGGTGGGATTTTGGTGTTTAGGAAGAAGCCCATGCTGAATGAGAGAGATGCGGCATGTTGTACATGGCACTTCATCCTTCTCTGGATTTCGATGGAATGCTCTGACTGATTTATTGTGATATGTGTCATGTTGTGACCAAAAACACGGTAGAAGTGCATAGTCATCTGTATTTGTCTCTCCCATCTCTTATTCTGTAAAAAGAAGAAAGAGACTTGAGGCATGAGCCGTTGTATTTAGCTCTGCAGTTTTAATTTACAGAATGTGAAACTTGAGTTATTAATTCTTGGCCTCAAAGGGAAAGCCCTTGAAACATTTGATCACATATGTGCTGTGAGAGTGAAGCTGGACCGGGTGTCCAGGCTCAGAACTCTTGCATATTGGTTCTGGAGAGTATTATCTACCTTTAGAATGCTGAGTGATTAGATAAACAAAATCATTCCCAGCCAACAGGTTTTGTAATCGTTTCTATAAGAAGTACTTCACAGAACGATCAATGTGGGGTTTTTGCTTGTCAGACTCTGGGTGGCAAGTGGCATTTATATATGTATGGCAATAAGTCAGTTGTGCCTTTTGATTCAACAATTCTTGTTGCCTAGGCTAATTGTTTGGGGAAATCCTGCATCCTCACTGATATATGGCCTCTCACTTTGCCTTTGCCATAGGTTTTGATGACATGGATAGTATATATGCATCTCCGGACGATTTTAAGAGCTTGAAACAGAAGGATAAGGCGAGAGGAATTCATCTACTGGAGTGCTTTGTCAACAGATGTCATGAAATCGGGGTATTGGAGATTTTTCTCCTCTCTTTTTCCTGAAAGACATTGCCAACAATAGTATTCACCATTTCCTTATGATGTGTTCATGTTAGGTACAATGTGAAGCATGGATCAAGAAAGGAGATCCAAAAGAGGTCATCTGTCATGAGGTGAAGCGAGTTAGGCCTGATTTACTTGTTGTGGGAAGCAGGGGTCTTGGCCCTTTCCAAAGGTATATCGAGCTCTTTTCTGTATTCTGCTTTCAGATGAACATCTCATAAATCGAGAGCCTGCCCCCGTGGAGTCTCCTTCAAGACAGCTTGATCTTCCTCTCATGACCTCATCATTGACTTGCTGGCTGAGTGGAAGTTCTCTTACTAGTTGTCACATCTCGCATGTTGATACATCTCTATCGTCTGTTTAGAGTTAGCTAATGTCATGCATATTTCTGGAAACACCTCATTGCCTGATCTTGTCGTGCACATAACATCACAGGGTATTTGTCGGCACCGTCAGTGAATTTTGCATGAAGCATGCTGAGTGCCCTGTCATAACCATCAAAAGGCCCGCAGATGAAGCTCCTCAGGACCCTGTTGACGACTGATTGATTTCCATTTTGTGGATGACCAATTTTATCATGTTAATAGATTGGTCGTTGATTCTCGGCTGGAGACTTTGGGCCATGATTCGAGGATGTATCTCAGTTTGCAAATCATATGTCGTTCGTGTGTGGCTTTTGGCATTTGAATCCTGAACTTCATTTTCTGTGATTTTTGATTGATCAATTCCTCTGCAATTTTGTCAAATCAAATGTTGTTGTCGTGTGTATTGCATCGAAAGAAATCCCAAGACCAAAAAGATCAATCCAAACGAACGGTAAAAGAGAAAAGAATTTGAAGATTCGCACAAGTGAAATTCCTCATTACAAATGCAAATACAACATCAGCTCAGGCCCCCCATGAACAATCATTTCCTTCCCACTATAACTACACTAAACCCTCTCACCAAATCACACTTCGATTTAAACCCTAAAAGACCATCGCTTCCTATCGGCTCTGTATCAATCGCCTCGAATTGGGTCCTTCCCTAAACAATGGCGACCTTCGCACCGGCCTCCTCGAGCTGCTTCTTCGCGTCCTCCGCCTCGTCCTTGGACACTCCCTCCTTGAACTTCTTCGGCAGCCCCTCGATCAGCTCCTTGGCCTCCTTGAGCGCCAGGCTCGTCTGCGCCCTCACCGCCTTGATCACCGCTATCCTCACGGAGCTCGGCACGTCCTCTATCACCACGTCGAACTCCGTCTTCTCCTCCACGGCCGCCGCCGCCGCGTCGCCCCCGGCCCCCGGCGCCACGGCCACCGCCGCCGGGGCGAACGCGGCCGCGGACACGCCCAGCTTGTCCTGCAGGTAGTCCACGAGGGCGCGGGCCTCCGCGAGGGTGAGGTCGGAGATCTCGTCGCCGAGCTTCCCGATCTTCTCGGGGGCCTCGACGGCGGCGACGGGGCGGACGGCGGTTGTGGGGCGGCGCGCCAGGCGGGTGATCGGGGAGGGCCGGAGGGGGAATTGGAGGGCGGAGGGCTGGGCTCTGAGGGAGCGAGCGGAGGAGAGGGGCGCGGGGTGAGCGGACGGAGAGCGGGAGGCGAGCGTGGAGAGAGCCGTTGCTGCCATTGTCGCGCTAGAGAGAGAGAGAGAGAGAGAGAGAGAGAGGAGCGAGAGCGGAGAGGAAGAGGAGGAAGGAAGGAAGAAGAAGAAGAAGACGATAGGATAAGACTGGGAGAGAACACGAAGGAGAGGAGCGAGAGTAGAGTAAGACCACCGTACGCGATGGGCTTTTTTGTTTGGACGGAACTGCCCTCGCGACTTGACAAATATTACTGCGTGGTGATGCGGCGTTAGGGTGTGGTGAAGAACTCATCCATCCATCCGGGCTTTATAAACAGTTAAGCACACGTTACTCGGTAAATGTTAGGAAGAAAGGAAAAAAAAGGCCCACGATCGAATTCTCATTCGTCATTAAAAATTATTTTAGTTAAGTTGTCGATATTTGATATTTCCGACGAATTTTGTTCTTCAATTTTCATTATTTTATCTTTTCTATTCTTCTTTTCCGGAGAGTTGATTTTCTAATTTGTTTGATTTAGATCATCAATCATATACCTATTACTCGTTCTGTCACTTTAATATAGCAATACAACGAATGCTAACTAGGGGCAAATGTGAATAATGAATTCAACCTCACAATGACAAAATATGAGAAAGCATTATTAGGTTGGGGGAGAGGGGCGCATGAAGGTAGCTACAGTATTCTATTCTCACCATCGACAAGAGGGTCGGGACCGTTACATGCGCATTTACGAGATCTTGGACCCTTGTCATTGAGGACGATGACTGATGATGGAGATGGATGTCAAGGGTAACAATAGATAATAAATTCCTTATTTAAATCATGTTAGTCGTATCATTTTGAATCCCATTAATCAGCAACTCAGCGAGATTGCTCTTAAACTCATATATGTGCATATAGGGTCTTTGGGAAATCATATGATGTTTTGATGTGAGCAATCGATTCCGTGGGTTATGTGTTAGTGCACGTAAAATTGATATAGAAACTTGCTACCTAGGAGATGATGTAAAATACCCTGTCCTTGTGTAAGAAACGATGCGAGATGGGAAATAAGAAACCGAAGGGTATTCTTGAATCTACGTCTTCTTAGGAAGCATCGCGAGACACGTTCGAGTGTTCACTTACCCTCGCAAAATCCCAGAAAGAGAGTTGTTAACTCCTCCCAGGTGAACCAGCGAGCGTGATAAAACCGGACATGAGCTCGGTTAGTGACTTGGTACGCACGAAACCCGTGACCTTGCAGAACTCACTACTTCAGTACTTCGAATAACTGTTTGTGAGGTACCCTGCTCAAATCTCATCGACTCCCATCATAAAAATAACCCGAAATCAAATCACAGCCATGCATTCGTTCGATCAGACAGGATTCAACCCCGGACTAATAGAATCGTAGAACCATACATGAGGACCGAGCGAGCAACTGTGCATAGAGAGAAATCAACACAGATTTCACCATATCCCTGTCCTGCATATGCTAGGGCGGGTGTATTCTAGCAATAAATATCGCAACATTATGCTCATCAAACTAGACCCGCGATATCAGATGCTCAAAGTCGTAAACTGAAATCACATTAAGGATAATAGTTTACAACCCTTATGTGCATATCTGCTCTTGTACTCCACAGTGTAAAACAAAGCAGCTTCATTTTTCTCTCTTTGGGCTGGGACTGATTGCATCTAGTTGAGTAAATTGAGTATCCTACTCTATCAATTGCTACAACAGGGGTATCGATTCATGAGTAACTCACAAGAGCTGAGATGATAAATTAGGTCCTCACCACCTTCGACGTCTCCTCCCATACCAGTACGCAAATGCAGCAACTGCTGTGGCCACCAGCACGCCAACTGTTGCATGACAAACATAGACTGGTTTCTCCAAAACAACAGTGGAAGCGGAACTACTAATTTCCATAGGAGGCGAAGGGGATGGTTTTTGACTAACAGCCAATGCAAAGCCCAGACCCTGAGTTTCCAGCATGGCCAAGTCATCGATCACAGGCTGGAGCCTGGTGGCATTGGCTATGGTCTCGTACTCTTCCTTGGTGCCACCTTCGAGAAATGAACCCACCAAGTGGCCTTTGTGAACCCAGTACGCACCAAATTTACCTCCTGTGAAATCACCGAAATGGATGACTTCCCCTACATTGTCCCCATAGAACTGCCACGATAATGCAAAGACTCTAGAGTAGAAGAATGGGAGGTAATCAAATTCCCCGGTTTTTTCTGGGTCCATTATTGCAGCAACGGCATGTCGTGCTGATTTTCGTGCTGAATCAACATGCTCAAGCCTACGATTTTCTCTAATTAATTTGACTGGAAATGTGGCAACATCTCCAACAGCATACACTGACTCATAGCTTGCTTGCAGCCGTCCATTGGCTTTGATACCACCCTTCTCCAATGTGAGCTGTCCTTCAAACAGGGTCGTGTTTGGACGAATTCCAATCCCAACCACAACCATGTCTGCAGGTAGCCGACTACCATCCCTAAGAATAACAGCTGTGACCTGCTCAACAAGTAGACTAGACTCGTGTAAGTGGCCAGTGGAAAGCGATTGTGGAGGCTAAGTCAAAACTCTCTATCCATAAGAAGAGAAGGGAGGAAGAAAAGTGTCACCTTTTTATTGGAATCAATCTCAAATGATGACAGTACCGTTCCTTTAACGAACTTCACTCCTTTGGACACATAATATTGCTCATAGAAACTTGCGATTTTGGGTGTAAATAAGCGGGCCACTGCAAGAAATATGTATTGATCAGACTTTCAGAAGAATATCTAGTCCGATGAAAAGTAGAAAATGGTAATAAAGGAAAACTAAGATTGTGCAAAGTTTATTAGATACTTTTGTCGTCAGCAAGCTGTGCAGTAATTGCCTTTTCAATTTTAAGAGGACTGACATGCCCATGCTGTGATTGCTAAAGAATAACCCCTCAAAATGGACAAGTGCAGAAAATGCATAACTTGTACATCCACTCAACTTGTGTCGATTCTGCTCTGCCAAACAACTATTTCGATCTCTGAAAATACTTACTGAATTGTGCTTCAGGAAAAACCATTGTCACGTTTATTTTGTTGATCACAAGTGATGCTGCACATTCCATTCCTATGTAACCACCACCAATGACAACAGCATTGCCACCGGTGCATGATTGCATCACATCAACAAGTCTATTTGCATCAGCTAAATCCCTTAGATAGCATACATTTTCAGCATCTGATCCAGTCACTCCAAATTCTTCAAGCCTTAAAGCCTACATTAACATACAGAAAACTGTTAAAGCAAGAAAATATAAGGAAAATATTTTACATTTTGTCCTTGTATCTAAACATTTTTTTCAATACATCCATGTACTTATAATTTGTCTAATCAGGTCCCTGTACTTTCACGAATTTTCCAATCAAAATCCTCCAACACCAAATCCAGCCAGAGCAAAAAACTAGCCCCTGAAATGTGAAGGTATATTTCGTGGCATGAGACTTTCCCTAGAAAATGACCAAAGGCAATGCCAGTTACACAGACAAGTTTAACATTGCTTGTCCACAAAACCCAAGCTCTGTGTTATAATCTCTTTTCAACGCTTTTAACCACGGTAGACGTTTAAAACTTCTGAAAAAAACACTTCCAGTACCCGTGCACCTGTCGCAATGATAAGAATTTTATAGCTTATCGTCTCTCCAGTAGCTGTCAATAGTGTCTTCCGCTTCACATCAGCAGACTTAACACGAGTTCCAAGCACCAACTCAATTCCTGGGAACAGAAGTTCCAGAAGTTCATTAACTAAGTGAGAAAGAAGGCCTCTAGAAACTATGAAAAAAATGACGAATATGTTGAACACAGATCTGCTCCACATGAAAAGGAAATGCTGGCTTTTGCAGAACTGAAAGGGCCAAATTGTATGAAAACCTTACCGTGTTCTTTGTACCACTTAGGAGTTAGTCTTTCTTCATTTGCACCAACACAAGTGTGGAATGATGGAAGCCGTGCAGGAACTGCATGTCGCAACAAATTTCAGAGATGAATGAAACCAAGATAAACCACTAAGATGGGTGAGAAATGTGGATGGCTTCCTCTAGTTAGAATCAAGTAGGTCCGGACCCAACTTATCTCAAATGATGTCCATAAGAAATCTAAACAAAGCCAATCAAGAAACAAAGAGGAATCAAAGGAAAAGGGCACCCAGGAAGAACGACCTTCTTTTGGGTTTTTCCTACATATAGTCGCTAAATTGCAGCCCGAAATCTAGCATCACCGTACCACTTTGCTATGATTGATCTGTAATCAATTTACTGGTACAGTTGACTGCTCTTTAAATATTAGTAGTATTATCCTTATGTTAATTGGTTAGATCTACCACACAAAAATCCAGCTGTTGATGTAAAACACCAGAATAGTGCAAGGATGGAAAGGAAGGATTTGGCATGGAAAAGACATGTTTCAAATGAGGGCTCAATTACACAAGTAGCATTAAGCGAATGAGTAATTTGCATTTAAATATTAGTAGTATTATCCTTATGTTAATTGGTTAGATCTACCACACGAAAATCCAGCTGTTGATGTAAAACACCAGAATAGTGCAAGGATGGAAAGGAAGGATTTGGCATGGAAAAGACATGTTTCAAATGAGGGCTCAATTACACAAGTAGCATTAAGCGAATGAGTAATTTGCATTTAAATATTAGTAGTATTATCCTTATGTTAATTGGTTAGATCTACCACACAAAAATCCAGCTGTTGATGTAAAACACCAGAATAGTGCAAGGATGGAAAGGAAGGATTTGGCATGGAAAAGACATGTTTCAAATGAGGGCTCAATTACACAAGTAGCATTAAGCGAATGAGTAATTTGCATTTAAATATTAGTAGTATTATCCTTATGTTAATTGGTTAGATCTACCACACAAAAATCCAGCTGTTGATGTAAAACACCAGAATAGTGCAAGGATGGAAAGGAAGGATTTGGCATGGAAAAGACATGTTTCAAATGAGGGCTCAATTACACAAGTAGCATTAAGCGAATGAGTAATTTGCATTTATTATTAGAGACCCTTCATAGTTCACAAGCTCACTCAATGACTTTTATAGATTTATCCTGATCAGTATTACAAATCTAAGTGCATATCTAAACAAGATGATTCAATGGTACAGTCAATGCTCTAGTAGTAAAGGAAGGACAGAATTTACACCTTCAGATAACAAATAGCCTTTGCTTAATGCAGGTCTCTCGTATGGCGCGACCTGGAAGAAGAGTTAGGAAATTGTGATGCAATTCCAAGGGAAAGGATAGAGAAGTATCAAACAGACAACCGCAAAGGCACACCACTTTACATTTTTGCAATGGGGATGAAGTACATTAATGTACAGAGTACCGACAAGTGCTAAGATTTTCATTAAGGACCCATTCTCGCCTTAGGCCAGCATTGATGCATAAACTCGACGATGCCGTAAATGCTACACGTTAAACTGCAAAGCCTCTTTCAAATTCCACAACAATCAAGCCGAACCACACAAAAGATGCTAATTTGAACCGCTACCAATTCAATCCAACAATCGTCCGAATGTACTTAGCGTCGAGAAGGGGATTCAAATGCTGAAAGAAAAAAAAAATGAAGGTTGCGATACGCAATGGTTCATAAGTCAGCTATCTCATCTAAAAACAGCAATCACATAAAAACCTCCCGCTAGTCAAGCCAATCAGCGAGTCGCGACGGACAGAGATGCTTCTTTCCAGCTAACCCAATTCGCCAAACGAGTCAAGTTCCCGAATTTAACCGAATCCCGAGTATAAGGACCGACTCCGACTCAAATTTGAGCTGACCAGCAAACGACCCACGAGCAGAAATCACGAAGCGATCGCGAAACGGAAGCTTCCAAGAGCACAAGTCGCCAAATTGAGCAGAGACATCTAGAGAGAGAGAGAGAGAGAGAAAGAGATTGTACAGGCTCTTCGGAGATGATGCAGAGTTCACCGGGGGAGACGCCGCGCTTGGCGAATTCGAGGGCGGCGTAGCCGGCCGCGACGCCGCCTCCGAGGATGACGTACACGAACGCTCTTCCCATCTTCAACTCTCGCAGCAGAGCGAGAGCGAGATGCAGAGAGAGAGAGAGAGAGATGTAGAGAGAGAGGGAGAGGGTATGCTTGGTCTGCACACAATACCGGGAAGAAGAAAGAAGGAAAGGAGACTCTTTTTAATTTTGCAAGGAGGACATCATTCGTTTCCCCCTTGCAAGAAGTAGTTCTCTTGTACGAGACCACTCCCTCAAATTAAGATTTCTGTTAAAAAAAAAAAAAAAAAAAAAAAGACAGAGAGATTTGTGTCATTCAATGCATTGCTTTTTTTTTTTTTTTTTTTAATGAGTTTCGATATTGGAAAGTATTAATATTTGAAAATTTCCAACATGTTTTTGGGGTTTTTCCTTTGAAGATTTTGCTTTTTTCTTTCAATGGATGGTGTTGATTGCATATAAAATTCCTTTGCATCATAAAACGAAGGCGGTTGAATAATTTTTAACTATTTTAGTCCATGTCACCGATATATAAGATGAACTTAGAATTCTGCCTTTCTTATAATTTTGTCAAAAAAGAGAGGATATTCCTGTAAAGTAACACAACAAAACCAATAATTTATAAATCGATCATTTACTAATTTCCATATTTGAAAAGTTTCATGCATGTGCAACGTGCGAATATGCCATGAGTTATCATTGTTATTGTTTTTGCATGCATTGATGATAAGTAGATACAAATAAAAAGACTTATGACATTATGTATCAACATTTTCAAGATTTTATATCATTTAAGTAAATTGAACTGGTGCTAATTGTGAGACAGACATAATCATGAGGACTTTCTTGAGCTCAAGTTGAGAATTTGCATAGCAATCGGTGAATGGCTCATAATTTTTTATTAAGAAGGAGTTACAGAACTCTATAATATCATTTGGAAAAGTTACATTTCTGGGTATCGTGCAGTATTCCAATAGAAAACTCGTCGGCCTCGAAACCTATCATTTGCATGGGTTTCAGGCCACTCTTTTTATTTTAAGTGTATTTCTACATTATTTTAACCACTTTAGTTATCGTCCGAATTCCTTTCTTGCTTAGGGTTATCTTGGGGTTGTCTAAAGGCTGCAAAGTATTGCATTTTTCAGACAACTTTTCATCGCTAACTCTAGAATATATCGACAGAGATTTTCTTCGTAAGGGAATTTTGCGGCTATGTGCATATTGCTAATCGAATAATTCACGCCTTTTTTTCTCTTTATCGTTCTTGTAAAATATTCATATAAATAAAGTTGTTCATATATATATATATTATCGTAGTGACAATTGCTATTATGAAATGCTAGTTGTCTGTTATGGATAAGGTGGAGACGATCGATGAAGATGGAGCTTGGATGGAAGAAGGGATGGGAAGAAGATAATATGTCAGAGCCAAGGATTGTGGATAACTGAATTTTCTAATTTATGTTCGCCAGCATCAAAACCAAAAGAAAAAACAAAAATTGTTTGGGATGAGTACTCCTCATATCTCCACCACAAAAAAAAAAAAGAAAAATTGCCATGAAGTTTATCCTCTTCATTTTGTGTGAGTATGTGTGCGTGTGTGGTAGTTATATATTTCTTCCTGCCATAAGCCAATGGGAAAAAAAGAAAAGAAAAGAACCAAAATATTGAAGGGAAATAAATCAAAAGTGGTAGCTTCAGATAAGGTTGATTTTAGGCATCTAATATTCTTGCGTGTCGAATTAATATATAAAATTTCTGTTTTTTTTCCCCTTTTTGAGACCCAAGAAAAATGTCGCAATTCTCCATGTTCTTTTTTTCCCTGTTAAGCCATTCTTATTTTTTCTTCTTTCCTTAGATTTTTCTAACCTGTCGGGCAATACACTCCAACTTTTATTTTGTGCCTTTTAATCCTAAGATACTTGCAAATTTGATCGTATCACGCATCCTTTTTATATTATAGGTCACGTCTCATTTTCTCCGTCCTTTAAACGTAATGATAAGATTCAAGCAGACAAAATGTATGAAATGAAGATGCTATGATTCAAGTGTATTATCGTGATAAGTGTTATGATAGTATGACTCCTATCCTAAATATCCCTTCATTTTTTTATTTTTTTTGTTTCTTGTCATTGATAAATGGAAATTTTCGATTTGAGAGAACTTTTTTTTCCTTAATCAAGAAAGGAAGAAGATAAAGCATTGCTGGTTAGATAGGCTGAGCACTCACCACATGTTAGTACTAGGCATCGACTGCCCTAGTTTAGTAATGAAAAGGCATTTCAGATATATACACCAAGTGAAAATAATATATGGAAATTTTCGATTTAAGAGAACCCTTTTCCCTTAATTAAGAAAGGAAGAAGATAAAGTATTGCCGGCTAGATGGGTTAAGCACTTAGCATATGTCAGTACTAGGCATCGACTACCTTAGTTTAGTGATGAAAAGGCATTTGAGATATACACACCAAGTAAAAATAATATATAGATCGTAGGAACATGGTACCAACAGGTGCATTCCATAAGAAATTTGTAAATTCACCCATGTTGCAAACTTGTTCATTACGATGGGCGGCGGCTCAATCGAGAATTTATTTGAGCAGAACATGCCGGTCAGCTGTTGAGTAAGAGCGTTAGTAATCGATTGGCTGCAATAATGGAATTACAGACCACTCTTTAGAGCGGGGTGATTTCTTCATCCGCCGTCCCTAGGGCTGTCGGGCCCCCCACCAATCACTAATCCAATCAATAATTTAGATGATATATCAATCACTAATCCAATCAATAATTTAGATGACCACAAAGGACGAGGGGGGAAATTAACCTGCTTTTCTATCATTTTCAGGAGACAAAAGGAAGGGCTTCCTCTTGGATCATTGGTGTTCGGTTAAGAGGTAACCTCAGCAAAGGAAGGGAGCTTTCGATCTTATAAGGGCCTCGGTGGCCTGTCATTTAAATATCCGAATGAAGATCAAGATGAAGTCTTTTAAGAACTTACTTAGATCCGATAAGATCAATCATCCGTAAATCTTCTTGGTGATGTCAACGAGATTGAATGGACCGAGAAATGCAACCTGGAGCCCATCTCTGTCTGTTTCTGGGTATTGAGGACCGATATCGTCAACGACGGGCTTAACCCGAAGCATCCATCTTGATAATTTTATTGAGCAACGAATTACTAATGATGGAGGGCAAAACCCGTGGTTAGGGAAGAAGATCCATTTGGGCAACATGCGGGACATTCCAGCAATGATCATTTCAAAATGCATCTTCTGTCATCGAGACTTCCTGGGATGCATTCTGCGCATCAGATTGCATCCATCTGGATTTAAGTTGCATTTGGAAATTACTTTGCGTGATCCAGACAACGCTTGAGGTTGTGTGATCTCAAACGCAGACAAGGTTGGGCGAGGGCTCGCAGCCCTCACTCTCAACTAGGAGAGGGTCACGAGCCCTCACCTATCATGTAAGAGGCCAACAAGCCCTTGCCAACCACTTGGCGAGGTCGTCTATCGTCAGCTAGTCCTTAACAATAAAATAAAAAAAATAAAAAAAGGAAAAGAGAGAGAGAGAAATAAATAAAATATAAAATATTCACAAATATTAATATATTACTAATGTTTGTTCACATCAGCATTCTTGTGCCATGTAGATGGCCGATGTTCGTATTAGTAATTTCCGGTTAAAATTAACCAGATGAACTCAATTGACAAAATTAAAAAAATTATAATTAAATCGATAAAAACACAATAGATTTAGGACTTTTGAGACAATTTTCCTAGTTTTGATCCCATGAAGATAATCCTACCACCGCGCGAGTGTTGTAACTTTCTTTCCATAGTTGTTGGTCGCACAACCACCGCGGCGAGCTGCTTAGAACGTGTGATGCCATGAAAGGACACGGCTACAAAGATGTTTAAATGGGTGGACAGCAACGTGTTTACTTGAAAAGGCTCGGCCTGCCCAACCTTGACATGGCCCGGCGCACGCACTATTATGTAAAGAACCCATGAGTAGCACTCCACACCCTATCACGAGAGCATTGATGATAATCATTCTATTTCATAAGTGGATCTTTATTGAAAAATTGATTTTTTTTTTAAATCCCTAGACAAGTTTCTGAGCAAAATACTCATTTGACAACAATAAGAAATTTTTATTCTTGAAATGGAAATTTATTTGATAACGACATAAGATCTCTCTCTCTTAGGCAGCCAGCCGATGACGGTGGGAGGCGACCAGTGGTGGGCGAACAGCTAGTAGCGAGTGTAAGCAATAAAAAAAAGTTTTTATTTCGCATTTTTGTTCCAAAAATAGAAAAGTAAAATAAAAATTACTTTTTATTTCTATTCGAAACCTATTTATTGACTAAAAATTTATCCTAGCAATAGAAAAATGAACTTGCATTACTAAACATACTTTTCCAAACCTCTTCCCAGGAGCAGAAAAATAGAAAAATAGATCAATAGAATGCTTATCATGCACGCCTTAAGTATTAAGCTACTTACCACTTCAATTCTTAGTCACATATTGATTTCCCACATGATAATAGTGCAAGTATTTTTTAACGCCATCTGTGGAATTCCTATTTACATTTTCACCAACTCGGTTTTGCGAGGTCTTTAATAAAGTAAAACATTAAAAGTAAAAAAAAAAGAGGTACAAGTTATGATTGTGAACTATTTTCAAAAAGGTCCTAAACCTTTTTATACTCGTGTTAATTCAGTTCTAAACCTTTTAATTATACAAATTAAGTCATAAATATTTTCATATTTTTTCAATTGAGTCAATCTAACCAACTGGTTAAAAATCACTAATTGGACATTTTTAAATAATAAATATATTTTTTCTTTTCTTGAATTTTCTTTTGGATTGAAGGCCAGCAAGGGTCACTACCCATAGGTGAGGGAATTATGTGAGGGCGTTGCGGCTCTTGCCAACTCTGTGCTAGGGCAAGGTAGCCCTTGCCCACCACATCAAGAGGGTTGTGATATTTGCCTAGATCTGGCAAGGGCCGCGACGCCCTCGTTGTGGCTAGTGAGGGCCTTGGCAAGGGTTGCAATAACCTCGTTGGCCAAAGCATGGGCTTCGTGGGTGCCACAACCCTCGCCAACCCCGAGTAGGGCCGCAATGCCTAGATTAGGCAAGGGCCATTGCGACACCCTCGTTGTGGTTGGTGAGGGCCTCAACTAGGGCTGCAATGCCCTCACTGACCTCGAGCAAGGCTGCAATGCCTAGATCAAGCATTGCCCTCATTTGTGGTTGGTGATCTTTGCTGACCCTTAGTCCAAAAAAAAAATAAATAAAATAAAAAAAGCCAAAAAATAACAAAATTTAAAAAATTATTTAAAAATATTCGCATTAGTATCAATTGCCATGCCATGTAAGACAATTGGCCTTCGCATCAGCTATCTCCAAACAAAATTGACTACATTGACTCAATTGTTAAAATGTGAAACCATTTAAGACTAAATTGGCACAATTAAAAGTTTCGAACTGAATTGGCACAAGTGTAATAGGTTTAAGACTTTTTTTTTATGGTAATTTCCCTGTTATAATTGCGATAATGACAATCGGGCATCAGTGAATTGTTCTTCTTTCTCCATTGCACTCGAACTCCCTGGCCGACCCGCCATGTGTTCAGCTTTATAAAAATCACATGCCACGCACGCGTTTGCGTTCATGGTGATTTCTCGCACTCAAAACATGTGGTCGAATTAGAAATGAAAGAGCGACACGAGAGCTCCAGTTCTTTCCTTGCGACTAAAGGTACCAACTGAGGCCAAGAGCTCGACATGATCTTATCCACACAAGCACACGATTATTATATATATTGGTCGCCATAAAATTTAGCATTTCGATCCGTTAGTCTAATGTATTTTCGCTGTAAGAAACTTAAGGAGATGACTATAGCAGCATCATCAATATGGGTGGATCGTCGAAAGTCGCCAGGTTGCATGTGGAGGCATGTTCTGGGTTTCCAGGTTGACGCGAAAAACCCATGCATGTGAGCCCTTCCCGCTCAGCCGCTCAAGAATTAGGTTTACGTCGGCCCTCGCATTCACATAACCATGCACAGAAATGGATCGCCCCTCGTCGAAAGCAAGCGATAGAACTTGCCCAAACCAGCCAGGTGGGCTCGCCACGTGTTGCCTCTCCACAGCTTCGGTTCGGCAGCTTTTAACGCTTGCTAAGCTGGCTCGTGAACGATGGTCAATGATCCGTGGGTGCGCGTGCTGGTTCTGTCCAAGCGTTTACACGAACGAAAACGAGGTTTGTCTATACCGATGAATGTAGAACTTCACTTGTCAAATGTCCTCATTACAGAATAAGGAATAGCTTCTCCCACCAAACTCTCTCTCTCTCTCTCTCTCTCTCTCTCTCTCTCTCTCTCTCATTAGATGCTTCGGCGTCAAGGTTCGGTGCAGTTTGCGCTGATATATCCAGTTAGTAACTGGACTCAGATATGATATACACGTTTACAAACCGCCATCATCAGTTATCGTCGAGTTAGATTACCTCATCTCTCTCTTTTTCTTCTGTGGCTAGCTTCTCTTCACCTGGTTCAGAGAGATGCAAGCAAAAAGCCAAATAATCTCGCTTCATTATTTCAGTCATTACATAGCGGGGATGCAAACTGCAGATGGTAGTTTCGTTTACAACTCATGCACATATTTGTAGATAACTTCTAAACTAGCACATGTATGTAGATATATATGTGAGATAAAAGCTAATGTCCATTTTATGTAAACAAACCTAGCTATTATTGTAAACGAACCATTTCGATTACTGCACCATACGTCACCCCGCGATCAATCCCCATTGAGTAACTGCATAGACCAAAGATCGTCCATGCTCCAGTAGGCTTCATTCGACTCGACCGACAAATTCACCGGCAAAGGCTCCATGTTGTTGTTGCCTCGGAATGACGGCGGTGAGTCGTAGGTCTCCATCGGCTCTGGCATGCTGGACATGTGGCTTGTGCTTGCTTGATCACTCATCTCGGAGCTCTGACCAGAGAAAGCCTCTGCCTGCTTGATGTGCTTTTGGATTCTAGTCCTCCAGAAGTTCTTTATCTCATTGTCAGTCCTTCCGGGAAGATGCTTTGCAATTTTAGACCACCTGCATTTGGCGGTGAGCACGGACGTCTGGCGCTAAGAGTCAACAAGAAACTGCTGCAAACTGAACTCTACAAGACTGTATGTCTATAACTAAAATTTTGAGTGGCATCAAAGAAAAGGCAATGAACTGAAACTATTCATTATCTATAACAGCGACAAGTCTCATCTTCACAGAACATAATTTAAAAGCCATCGTTTGTTATTCGTAGCTGCTGCGACATTATAAAATACGAGTTAAAACACGCACATCTCGATCCGTGTGTGTGCAAGAAAAAAAACTCTAAAAGAAAAGAGCAAGTGCTACATCAGTGAAGGAGAAGACGGTGGAGAAACTATGTGAGACCCTCGCTGAGGAAAAGTGGATGATGTCCAATCACAGTAACAATTCTTTCGATGATAAAGAAACTGAACTGCTCGAAAACGACAACAAGATGAATCTTATGATCGCAACCTATAAGCAATAGCCGCCATCAACTTTTCTAATTAAGGGTAGAAATGTCTTGAGATCATACTTCTCAGGTATGTACTAGCTTTTCTCTCGTTCAATGTTCACCTGAAGAAGAGATAGGACACTAACTATATACACTGTACATAAAGGTTTGTCTGGTGAATCTGTCGTATTCAATGGCAGTACAGTATTATTCGTAGCCAGTATTCTGTATCGATCTCTTGATTAATATAGATCACGTAAAATGCGTTTGTCCCGAGCCGCGATAACTTGCTGAGGTTTCAATGCAGTGAAAAAACACACGTACAAATGCATGGATACCGAGGTTTCACTCGTCATCCAGTTTCGGACAGAGAAAGTGAATAGACACTTGACATTCGACCACGTGAGGAATAGAGAAGAGAAAGACAATCTTCTCTCTGTGCGGGTGTTTTAGGTCGGAGGGGCCCAACAATGTCGAGAAGAGGTAAAAGGGTAGGGTTTATGTCAACTTCAACCAATCCCAAAAGAGAGAATTAACATGTGACTAACTAAAAGTGGTTCAGCCAAAATTAGAAACTCTTTATCGTGAAACCTGAATGGTTGGGTGCACAACATGCCATCTTATCAATGACAGCTGCGTCTTCCGAAGAATTAGGTACATGGGAATCTTGCATCTAGGGAAAAAGATGCTAAAAAGGAAAAGAAGAGGATATAGCAAATTGGTTTATAGAATTACTCTAATTTTTTAGCAATCAAATGAAAAACAATTGAGCGAGTTCATGAAGTATATCATCCTCGTGCAACTCTTAGGTGTAAGCCATCCCGTGAAAAGCAATCGGCTTGAAGGAAGTGTTTTTGTTCATTTGTAAATCTATACATATACTTCATATTCTGTGAAATTAATTTAGTGCCAAGACAGAAAACGCGATTGATAATCAAAATTTTCGCAGACAGAAATTTCTTTTGTAGTATGAAAAATAGTTAGATGCATGTCTCCATACTGCAAGGTTGGAGGAAAAGGGCAATAGAGGAGAATCAGCAAAAGCCAAGAATATGACATGCATCTTCTTCTAATTGAACAAAAGAGGAATGGATTGACAAAAGGAACAGAGCAGGGAACAAAGAGATTGGAGCGTAATTATTTCGGCCATGCCTAAGATGGCTTACTGCCTTTAAAATGTTGGAATTTCAACGAAGTTCAGAAAATTCAAGAGAACGTGGGATCCAATCTGGTGGCCATGAAATCCTAGGAAAGAATTCTGCAGGAAAATTTCCTAGCCATGAAACCCATAAGCCCATGTGTTGAAATCTCTCTTGTGGCCAAGAGTTGTCCTTTGGATCGTGAGCCTCTTTCTCTTTCTCCCTCGTGCGTGTTTGATAAAGTTCCATGCCCTATGTACATTTAGGGGCTCTTAGGAAGGTGACCTACTTAATCCCACTATGTATAGAAGGGAAGAGATTTAGAAGAGGAAGGTATGAAGGATCTTCTTTGTCACTCAAACATTGAAGATGAGAGTTTAGTTCTTTTCGTGATTCCACGGGAACTTGTTTCAATATGATCGATGGGTATTATGTTGTAGAACCTATGTAACGAAAAGTTGTGTGACTTATGTGCATCTCACCTGTTTCCCCACTTGGCATGCAGTTCCATGATCAGGAGCTGCTCCTCAGTAGTGATGTTGCCTCTCCGGACGTCGGGTCGCAGATAGTTCAGCCACCGGAGCCGACAACTCTTCCCGGTACGTTTTAGACCTACAAACATAAACCCGTCAAATCAGTTCATCACCATCACGCACAAATACACACCACGAACCGTCGCGTGCCTTATGCTTTAAACGTTCATCGATTTCAAGAAACACTAGAGCAGCTTAGAAGATGCGTGAAAGGGAGCTATAATCGGCCGCATCGACAAGAACGATATGGTCTTACCAGCAGCTTTGGCTAGGGAGTTCCAACTGCCTTCGCCGTGATTCGCTATGTAGTTGATGAGGATGAGATCCTCTTCCATCGTCCACGGCCCTTTTCTCACCTCGACATCTTGGGACTTACCATTGTCGTCGTCTGGCTTCTTGTCCATGTTTCAGCTTGGAGAGAAACGGAGACGTTTGGAGGAGGAGGGAGCGAGAGAAGGAGTTTAATGAGATAATGTTATTAGGGTTGGGGTTTTTATAGAGCGTCGTGCGGCATATTTTTTCCTCCTCCTTCTCTCTCTATTTCGTACGTGAGGTTTTTACGTAATGTGAGGTATTAAACGTGTGTATACATATTCTAATTGCCACGATAGTCGTAGTTTAGCGTAAAGAAATATCATTTCGTCACCTTGGCATGGTCGTGACGCATGGGAGCGTCCGTGCCATGCATGACATACGCACCACCACGGTAAAAATTGACCATTTCGCGGGCCAGTGCATAACAACTTATGCATGCAAGATCGTGGGCTCACATGCACTCTCGGTTACTAATATGTACACACATATGTCTTTGTTGTCTAATGGTTTCGTAAACATAAATAAATATAAGATATATCTGAAGATATATCTGAAACTTAAGAATCTATTGTCTTGGATGTGCTGGTCTGTCGAGTTCGAGTTTGTTCGAGATCAAGCGACGGATATCATCTTCTGAAATACCAAATGGAAGTGATTCATCAGGCATATGGTTCGAGGAAACTTCCAAGATCTTGGAAAAAAAGAAAACTTAGGGTAACCAAATTTCATGTTGGTCCAAGAACTTAACGGGTGAGTAACATCGACATTCTCGATTGTACAAGTCTAGGTTCGAATTGTTATCCTAATTAATCACCAATGTCCCCAATTGCTTCATAAACCTAAAGTTTTTCCCAAATTCAAAATAGTTTCCTATGTTAGTCTGCCTCCAATTGCGCTCTTAATCCTCAGCAAAAACAAATCAACACTGACAACAAAACAAGAATGATCTGAATAGGAGTTTCTTGTAGAATCAAATTCAATGGAGAAGAGCGGGCCATGAAGAACAACAGTAAGTGAGGAAAAGATAGGCCCTTTAAGTTTGAAAAAAGCCCACGAAGATTCACCATTCCAATCACCTGGACACAAAATCTGATCATATGCTTCTAAGATGTATTCTGTAATACTGGTGCTTAAAGCAAAACGAATAGTATGATTTATTGTTGGACAAGTACAATTGCTCAATTAAGGGCCTCCAACTAATATTTTTGCTTGAATATGTGGACTTTGAATTGCAAGGGTATGTGATGAGTTGTACATGTCGAGTCGGTTTAAGCGATTGGATCTTCTGATTTTATCGGTGCTTAGAACAATTTTCGTCTTCTCCATATCAACATAATTGTATATAAAGAACAACTCAATCCAATCACTTGTTGTCATCACCCTTAATTTTTTCCTACAACTTAGGTTCATTTTATAGAGGCACTTAAATTGGATCACCGAAAACAGTGGTATCTTCAAGTATAAAATCTTCAGCATGATATACAGAAAGGGAAAGCAAACCGAGAAAAAGTAAGTACCTGAAAAATGTATATGAAATAATGTCCAACTCTATAAATACATGAAATCTCCATGGAAATGCTTCTAAACTTGATGACCCTAAAAGAAATGTCAAATGTGAATAGAAGTTCCAAAGGGACAACAATGATTAAAGTTAGTAAAATACTTTTTAAATTATTGATATTTCGTGAAATAAATGAAACCTTAAAGAGCTACTTATTAGAAAATTCAAGGTTCTTTAGTCTTTGATCATCGCACCCTCTTTTCAAGCGACAAGTCCCGATCACTATTAACTTTTTATCCCTAAAGTAATCACATAATTCCAACTTAAGCTCCCACTGTCTAGCACATTCATTTTGCCCATCCATCATTTGCTAATTGAGGGTTGTGTTTTTTTTTTTTCAGTTTAAAAAAATTCATGAATTACTTTTTAAACTTTTACGCTTTTGGCCCGTTGAAAATAACCGATCAATCGAAAATCATTTATGTTACAAATAAATATACATGCTTAAATTTATGAAAAATGAACCTTAACCTAAAAAAAGAAGGGAACAAATTCTTGAAAAGTGAGTTCCTAAAAAACGTTTTTTTTTATCACGAAATTTTCCTCAAAATAAACACACCATAAGTGATCAATTACGATGAAACCCTTTAAATATTTGCACCCATTCCGACATAAAACCTAAGACAAATGCAAAATAAAATAAAATAAAATACACACACACAACACAACACTTGATTGTAAAGATCTATCAGCAGGGAAAAGTATTAGAAAAATCTTAAATATATTATATTTGTGTCAATTTAGTAATAAATCTTTTAATTATGTCCATGTCAACGCAAGAGGTGTCATATCAACCAACCAGCCGACGTCCACGTCAGCAATATCAGGCTAAAATTAGCTGGAATGATTAAATTGGTACCAAATCAAAAGATTGATAATTAAATTGGCATTATTTCAAACAGTTTATAACTGAATTAGTACTAACACAACATGCTTGTTTAAGACATTTCCGACACCTTTCCCTCTATCGGCGGTAATCAGGCTAATGATTTTTAGCCACAGGATCTAAAGTGGCAATGGGCAAAGGAAAGCGCCACCAGTCAGGACCCTCTAATCACATCACGCGTGATCCGAGGAGTCTAATCATGGATCAAAACAACGAGTTAGGCTCGGACGATCTGGAGCCACAAGCTGGCGTGGAGAGAGCAAAAAGGTAGAGGGGAGAGGATTTGATTAGATCATTTGATCACTGGTTTAGGCTAAGTACACGCCCCTCGGAACATGACCTGTTCCTAACATGAGTGCCCAACGAACAGCTATCAGCCACTCCCATCGAAGAAAATATCGGGATTAAGACACGCCCAAAGTACAACCAAAAACCTTAATTAGACATGCTGCCAGGGAAAGTCAAGTGGAAGCATTAGTCTCTTGGGAGGGATTGCGATGTCGTGGCCATGGAGCAACCTCTCTTTCTCTCTCTCTCTCACCACAATCAAGTCTCCCGGCCCACGTGCATTAGTACTCTTAGATTAGCTGGCTAGTTCCTTAATCGGGAATAACCGTCCAAAAGATCTAGATAATCACCCAAAAAATCTTAAACCTAATGTACTGTGGACAAATTAATTATAGACATTTCAACTGTACCAATAATTGAATTGACAAATCATTAAAATATTCAGAATTAAATTAGAATAATTGAAAGGTTTATAGTTAAATAGGTAAATCGTCAAAATGTTTAGGAACAAATTAGCACAATAGAAAGGTTTAAGATTAAATTGATTTCCGTAAAATAAGTTTAGGACTTTTTGGGTAATTTATCATCTTTAAACGTATACAAACTCTCAATTAAAGGTAATTTGAACTGTCGATTAAAAACTTTCATTTGCCGAAGGGGAGGAGGGGGGATTTTTTTGTGAGGATAATAATCTGTATTCTCCAAAAAAAAGCACTATAACTCCATATGTCCCACCCAAAAGTGAAAATAAATTTCAATTCGACGAACCGTAGATGTTGATTGTTGAGTGTATTTCGAAGATGCAGATCAATATTGAGTAGTACGAGTTTAATCTTTCGGCTTGACCACGAAGGCAAGTGCAACCCTTGGAGAAAGTACCCATTAATTACGTACCCTTTTCTTCTTTTGCCAAACTGAAGTTAATCTCTCTAAGCCCAAAATTGAAGATTCAAAAAGTTGATCGGAGGAAGATATTTGAGCCCCTAGACAAGTGGCATTCAAAGCAGTACAACTTCGGCCAAACCTTATCTACGGTAGGGCTCTCCCGAGGGGAAAACGGCTTGACCTGTCCCGCGGGGGGAAACTGATCTTTTGCTCTCTGTTAATCTAATTAGGAAGCTGTTAGAAAAGATGTCATTAGCACTGAAGTGAGAGATGGTTGTTGGAGGAATTAGTGGTTGTGAACGTCCTACGATGAGTCCAATCAATCTAATCAGCGGGGCTCAAATTAGGGACAGCGGCATACGAGCACGACGCCGGGCCTCAATTTGGAGCCACTTCGAGTGCGTTTAGTAACGATTCTAATCTAAAATAATTTTTTTTATTCTGTTTCCGAGAACAATTTCTTAGCATTTTAAGACGTTTGATAATTGTCCAAAATTTCTAATTCTGAAATAGAATTGCGTTTGGTACTGTGTTCATTGATTCTATTTCAAATTAATTTATTTTTATTTTTAAATACTTTTTCAAATTAATTTATTTTTAAATTTTTTTTTTTAGTTTTTTTCCTTTTTTTCTCCTATTCTTCTTCTTCTTCTTCTTTTGGCTTGGTCGCCGGACGGACCATCGGCCACCGGCCGACGAGGGCCGGTGACCTCACCAGAGCGTCGCTGGCCCTTGGCGAGGCCGACCCTCGTCGGTCGAGCCTCGCCGATAGCCGGGTGAGCCTCGTCGGGGCCAAGCCTCGTCGCCTCGTCGGTGGTTGGGCTTGCCTCTAGCAAGCTTGCTGGACCTCGCCTTGGCTCGGCGAGCTCGCTAGACCGATTACGTCTACCGATGATCGGCGGTGGCGGTGGATGGCGGCGTATGGTGGCGAACGGCGGTGGACAGTGGTGGCAAGATGAAGAAGAAGAAAAGAGAAGAAGAGAAAATAGAAGAATAAAAATACTTGGTTTTGATTATTAGATTTGTTTCCGGAACAAGAATCAACTTTTTTTTTTTTAATTCTTGATTCTATTTCAAATCTAATTCTAGAAACAAAAACATAGAAATTTGTTCTCAGAAACAAAAATTTTACCAAACGCGATTCTCGTTCCAAAACTACTCCCTTTAGAACAAAATATCATAATTAAGCACTATTAAGATGATTACCAAACAGGCACTTCTTCAACATGCACATTCGCTCCACTCGCCACCCCCGGCACACGTGTGTACATGAGTGCATGCAGTTAAGAGAGGAGTTTCGATGTGTCATCGAGTGCAAGACAAAGCCCTTGTTAAGCCCGGTTACAAAGTGAATTAGCAACTTCATTGCGTTGAGATTCAAAGGGAAGTTAATTGAAAAATTATCCAAAAAGCAATAAACTTATTATAGGATAGTTAATTCAATTGTAAATCTTTTATTAGTGCTTTAGTTTAAAGTTTTTTGAAGTTTTTTTAATTTAATCATAAACTTTTCAAATATGCCAATTAAATCTTAAATATTTTGGGAATTTAAACCTTTCAAGAATTGCTAATATAGTCATTATGACTTACGCCAACATGGCAATTTAGTCGGTACTAGTTGTCCTAAGTGGCGCGGCTAGTATAGGTGTGCATATTTTTTAAGAGAAATTGTCCAAAAATCTTAAATTTATTGTATTTTTGCCAATTCAATCATAAATATTTCAATTTTGTTAATTCAATTATAAATATTTTCACTTCTTGACAATTGAGTCAATTAGATTAATTTTGACCGGAAATTACCGATGTGACACTTTTTAAATAATAGTTGAAATTTTTTTATGTTTTTCCTTCTTCTTCTTTTTTTTTTTTTTTTTAATTGGGGTGGGGGGGGGAGTTTTGGATCTAGGGCCAGCAACATTGCCGACCAACCCTTGTTGACTCGAGCAAGGGCCACGATGCCCTCCCCGGGGAAAGCTAGGGTATGTAAGCCCTCGCCTAGAAATAGCAAGGGCAACAACAACCTCGCCAAATTTGGCCAAGTAAGGCCTTGGGCCTGCGAGGGCAGCCAAGCCCCCCTGGGGCCGGCTCTGGCGAGGGCGTTGCGGCCCTCGCCCAAAGTTGGCAAGGGGCGCAACACCCTCACCCAAAGCTAGCGAGGGTCGATCGGCCCTCATCTATGGCTAGCGAGGGTTGCTAGCCCTTGCCTGTGGTTGACAATAGTGGGCTAGCAACCCTTGCCAACCCTGGATCCAAAACCAAAAAAATAAAAATAAAAATTGAAAATATCATTAATAAAGTGCCATCTCAATATCGGTTGTTCACATCAGTAATTTCTAATCAAAATTGATTTGATAGACTTAATTAGTAATAAGTAAAAATATTTATGACTAAACTGGCAAAATTAAAAGGTTTAAGATTGAATTGGTAAAAATGCAATAAATCTATGACTTTTTAGACAATTCCCCCTCCTTTTTTTTTTTTTAAATTTTCATTAAATTTTCTTTTCTTGTTCTTTTTTTTTCTTCCCTTTTCTCTTTTTCACAAGTTCAATGGGACAAGGGCCATGACACCTTAGCGTTGCCAAATTTGGCAAGAGCATCGCAAGTCCTTATGGGCCATAGCGAGGGAATTTTGGCCTTCGCCCACCCTTGCTATGGCTAACAAGGGCTGTAACGCCCTTGCTAACCCCAACAAAGGCTCGTGAGGTCTCACTAGATCTTACAAGGGCCACAACCCTCGCCCACGGGCAAGCGAGAATGCCGATCTTGCCTAGTAGCCGGTAGCTCTATTGACTCTTTGAAGAAAAAAAAAAAAAAAAGAAAATTAAAAAATAGTGAAATTTTTTAAAAAATTATTTTAAAAAATTATCTATGTCAATGCTACATACGCCACATATAACGGGCACATATAACGGGCAATAATTGGATTGCTAATTTAGCAATTTTTGGCTCCAAAAGTAGCCATGAGACTATATTGATTATTTGTTAAAGACTTGATAAATTTTAAAATGTTTAGGATTAAATTGAGACAATTGAAAAATCTAAAACTGAATTAACAGTTATCAAAAAGCTTACAACTTTATTGACACAATTGAAAATTGAGTTAAGTGCCGTACAATTAGCTTATGACTTTTTGGAAAATTTTGTCAAAGTTAATAATGGTGTCTGTGACCGAACATCCTGAAGGAGGGCAGTTTTGTACCGGTAGAGAAACACGAAGCCCACAGAAAGACTGAACACCATTCCTCGGATCACAAGCCTCGAGCAAATATGGTGGGCGAGTCGGCCGCAGGAAGTAACTACGGCCAAGGGCTACATCCGCGGACGGACATAGTACTCCCCACGGGAGAATCTGAAATAGCCTAGTTGCCTTCGCCCTACTACTCGAGGATAACGATACCGGCGTAAAAAAGTGAGGCAACGTACTCCGGCCATCATCTTGTTACTTTTTGGCTGCTCATGGATAAAAACACTTGCTAAAATGCTAAGAAGAGTCAGGATTATAATCGGGTAATGGTGTTACTTGATTCTCGTGGGATTCGTTTTGTAAATTCCAAAACGGGGATTGGCCTGGTCTAGTGGGACTAGAAATCATTCGAGAACTTCCAGAACTGCCAGGCAAACCGAATTACTATTGGCAGGGAAAAGTACATGAACCGCAGGACATGCCGCTGCCTGAATTATAGAAATGCAAGCGTAACGTTTCAGCCATCCTACCTACCGAGTCCCTGAGCAAGTTGAATTACAGAGGACACAACCCAACATCCATCAGGAAAAGAGAAAATCAGCCTGCAGAAAGAGCCAACTTCATGACTTGTGTATCCAACGAATTGCTAAGACGGCTAATTACTCAACCTAAAATATTTTCGATGGTTCAAATATTTTCAGTCCATGAACCATCGTAAGACCATAGTGACCATGAAATCTTTCTATATAATACGTAGAAGCAGAACCCAAATCTACATACTTTATTCATGGACCTTCCCAATAGCACAAGAAATTTACTCATCCTGAATGTTCAGACATGATGTGAACATGACGTGACCTTGAGTTTACATCTAGGTGTAATTAGCTTCAGAAAAGAACTACACAAACTTGCATAACATAAAAGGATTCTAGCATATGATTATATGATTAAAACATTCAGCAAAAGAAAATCAACTCTGTCCCAGGATCAAATTACTTCAGCAAGTCTGCCAACCAAAATCCACAAATGCCTCAAGCCTGAAGAAAAACGAAAAGAAAAATCAGCAACGAATTCTCAAGAAAAACGAAAACAAGAAGACTCTGCAGTCCTCCCCCCCCCAACACAAAAAAAAAAAAAAGCCAAAAAATAAAGAACTCAGATGCTAACTCATGCCATTTCCTGATTCAGTTTAATCTAATTTCAAGAGAGTGACCTAAGGAAAAAAAAAAAAAAAAGGCCACAGTCCACAGAGTATCTAACAAATCATGTGGCGATTTGCTACATACCTTGCTAGCAATGTTGTTGGAAAGCCAATCCAGACCCTCATAGAGACCTTCACCGGAGGTTGCACATGTGCTCTGGATGTACCTGAGATGCATCATCATAAGGATCAGCAGGAGTCCAAGACTTATCCTTTGAAGTCGCAAGATCCTTTATAATATGCCGAGAATTCTGAACTAGTAAAAAGCTCAACCTAATTAGACCCTTTTGTTTTCTGGTCACTTTCAGCTACTTTACAATCAAATCCACAGATCTCTCATGATTACAGGATTAAGGAGAAAGTTAAGAAATGCCTAGACATGAAGAAATCTTTATCAAATTACTCCACTCCTCAATAATTCTTCCAGATGCTCCAAATACATGCAAAACCTATAACAAATTCTATCTCCACAGCTTTCCATGGTTTGAGGATTAGCAACCTTAAGAAATTCCTCTTTTCACAAGAAAAGAAAAAAGAACTCAAGACCCCACATAAATAAGGAAAAAAACTCTTACCAATGGCGTTGACGGAGAGAATGAAGACCAAGTTTATCAGTTATTTCTGCAGCATTCATTGCATTAGGAAGATCTTGCTTGTTGGCAAAAACAAGAAGAACAGCATCGCGCAGCTCATCCTGGAATTATGTCCAACTTCAGAGAATGAGGAAATATATATGGTAAAGGTTGATTGAATTTCCAGCTTCCGCTTAACAATCAGCTAGCTAGGTGACAGCCAACTATTACAGCTTATAGATCATTAGAAATCGTATTTGCTGCATGTTGGATAAACAGATAACAAAAAACTGTATTCTGTCCTGCTGACTTAAAAGCTACCAAAGAGATTTCGGTAGAAATTTTTTTCACAATCTCAGCTTCATGACTATAATCCCAAAAAGAAGAGCAACGCTTTTACACATATAATGTGAAAATTGAATTTAAAAAAAGTTATAAGAAAAGCAGTGACAGTGATACAGAACTTCGCAAAGACAGTGATACAGAACTTCGCAAAGATTTCTCGTTAGAAAATGGATGTTGCCTCAAGTAATATACTTGTTACATAACATAGCTATAGCACCGGACCAAATTTTGATTCCTAAATCAAGATACATTCAATTTGAGGCAACAACCAACTCAATCAACAAAGTTATCATACAAAGGCAATTATGACACTGAACAGAAACTTTAGCCGTGCGGAAATCAAGTGACAAATATGGGAAGCAGGGTGAAGAAAAATAGGGTTTACCTCATTCAACATCCTATGCAGTTCATCTCTTGCCTCCACTACTCGATCTCTATCATTGCTGTCAACAACGAAAATCAAGCCCTGCGTGTTTTGGAAGTAGTGCCTCCACAATGGACGGATCTAAGCATGAAAGCAAACTAAATCAGCACATTTGTAATCATCTTGACAGGTTTTAAAATGTTCCAATGTTAATGCCTTCCTTATTACATACAAAAACATTTTTTCTTTCAACAGCTGCTTACGCTACACAATTAATTCCATAGATGAAAGGCATCGGTTAACCCCTAACTCAAACTTTTATATTTTGACACCAACATGAGAAATAGCTAAGCATCCAAGAGAACCCATAATTATCAGCCTTTTTGCTTTTACTATCAATTATTGTAAAAAAGTAAAGTTTCACTCTTATGCTCACTCAGACAAAATAGTTTGACATAGACACAACACAATGTGCAGCAAAGTAAATCTTAAATCCTCACTGCAATCTTATTAAAACATTAAAATAAACATCAGTAAGATGACGTAATGCATATATATGTATATATACACAAAGAAGGAACTACGTTTTACCTTGTCCTGGCCACCAACATCCCACACGGTGAAACTTATGTTCTTGTATTCAACCGTCTCAACATTGAATCCTGCACAAAGCACCTCATCACATCATTCATATGAAAATTGATTAAATCTGATAGGCAAAGAAGCCAACACATCCAATTACTATGTCATTAATGCAACCATATTGCTTCTCGATAGATACTTAAATTAAAGGCTTCAATTAGGTGGTAACTTCCATACAGAACTGACACCATTATCATCTTGTGGTCAGTTTTTCACCAGCTAAAATTCAACACGTGCTCGGCACATAACCGAAACCAAATCCATAAGGTGATACGTATGCAACCCATTGTATGCATAGGTACCAAACAAGATTCATGCCAAGCAATCTCTATGCATTAGACGATCAGTGCACGAACGACAGGAAAAAAAAAGAAGGAACAAAAGTGAAGGAAAACTACGCACACCAAATGCTAAGATCTACGAGCTGTGCATGAAATTAGGGCTGGATCAGACTCACCGATGGTCGGGATCGTGGTGACGATCTCCCCGAGCTTGAGCTTGTAGAGGATCGTGGTCTTACCGGCCGCATCGAGACCTACCATCAGAATCCGCATCTCCTTCTTGGCGAAGAGCCGGCTGAACAGCTTCGTGAACGTAAGCCCCATGGTCACCTCGCCGTACCTGCTACCGAATCATTAAGCCAAATATCCCCCACGTCAAAGAGAAATCGCAACGGCCGACGGAAACACATCGCATCACGACCGAACAAAAATCGAACTGAAACATTAGAACGAGGACGGCATCGTGAGCACGGAGATCGTTAGAAGCCGCTCGAAACGACGGCGCGTCCGATGCGTCGGCGATCAGATCGACGGCCGGCGCGGATCTAATCGGAGAAGACGGGGTTTTGCAGAGAATACACGAAGAATCTTCGAGCGAAAACGGATCGGATTTGGATCGAGGAAGGCGACGCGGATTGAGAGGGTTTGCTTATTTTTACCTTGGTCGACGAGGAGCGACGATCTCTCCCGGAGAAAGGAGAAAGAAGACGCGGTTTCCGAACGACGACGAGGCTCGCTCTCTCGCTCCTTTCCCTCTCTCTCTATTTTTCTGCTTCCTCTTCTCTGTTTTTCTAGTCCCTCGTGCAATCGTGACCTCTCGAATCGAAAGTGGGAGGAGAGCACGAAATGCTGTGACGCGTTTGACCTCGTAGGCTTACGCTGTCGTTTCCTGGATTGACGATCGAGAAGGAGGCTCCGATCCGTCGCTTTACTCCCGGTCCCTGGTTTTTGGTCAAATTGCACCATCGCCCCTAAGATTTTAATCTGTTTAATTTCATCCCGAATTTTTACTAATTATTTAATATAGTCAATCCCGTGACATGGACTAATAAAATCTTGTGAATTATATTTTTTAAAATCTACCATCATTGTTTTTAATTTCATACTCAAAAAGATATGAATATGGGATAATCACATAAATGATACTAATATATAATGTAATCTTTGAATTTTTAATTTATTTAACGTTGTCCCTAAGTCCCTAAGTCCCTAAACTATATAAATATGTTTAATACTGATAAACACTGAAAAGGAAAGTGATGGAAACCCCTTAACCTTCCTCAATTGGTTTTATCCTCCTACTCACTGGAAGCACTTAGCTAAGAATTGTCTGACCAAACCTAGACGTCCACACTATTTTGTTCTTCAGACGACCATGGGCTTTTGTAAAAAATAATTGCATCATTACCAAGACCCCACAAAATATAGGAATTACATCTTATAAACCACGGCCACACCTTAAGGAAGTTCGGATTTACAAATCTTTTTCAAGACCTATTGGTTGTTGTGAATACCAATACCGAGAACTCCAAATAATTTTGTACCAAGAGAATAAGACCATTAATGATGTATGGAATTATAGTGTACCCATCACATGAGATCATTACAACCTAGCACTGAAAGTCAAAGAAACACTCGAAGAATTCAGACATGTTAGAAAGACAACCCTATTATCACATGAGCAAGAAATGACAGACACTGATGACCCTATACAATCATCCCAAGACCCCCTATGCACAATGGGGGTCCTCTCTCTCAAGACCCTTATGGTCAAGGACTCTTGCCCTTATCTCTAAGGATGGACATGTCTTGCTATACTCAACCATCCAATTGACCTCAGCCAAATATGCTTACTAACACTCTAGGATCCTCTAGGAATCATGAAGAAGCATATTCATCAAACAAGACAAATATATGGAATACTCATAGCCCTTATGATATTGGACTTACAAAACTTGAATGAAAATACGAAGAATATCTAGCAGCAGAAATGCGTAGTTCTAATGACTCAGACACAGTTCATAAATTAAATTAAACATATTCTAAAAAATCATGGAATTAAAACTTTAAAGATTACATTTTAATTAAAGTTCATGGACTATTTGTATTATTATTTTAAATGAAAATTATTTAGTGATTTATTCTTAATTACCAACAAACACTCTTTTTGAATTGGGATTAGTGCAATATAAGTCCTAAAACTTATAACAAAAATACAATTGAGTCCTAAAATTTGTAGAAAGTGCAATCAAGTCTTTAAACTTGTCAAATTGATTTAATTGAATCCTAAAGTTAATACTGTTAACTTTTTAATAGAAAATGTTGACACGGCACGACGTGACATTTAAAATTAATTTTTATTTTTTCATATGGCTTTTTTAATTATATTTTATTCAAAATAGATTTAAAAACTAGAAAAAGAAAATCTAAATTTTATTTTAAAAAAATTATTTAAAAAAAACGGCAAGCTTACTTTGCGGCTACCCATTGTTAGAGGGGTCGGCGACCGTCACTGACCCTAGGCGAGGGTGGCTGGCCCTCGCCTAGCCCTTGCCCGGCCCAAGCGAAGGGCTGGCGACCGTCACTCGCCTAGACCCTCACCCGAGCTTGGTGATGGTCGCTGGCCCTCACCTGGGGCTGGGGGCCGATGAGGGCCAACCACCCCTGCCCAGGCCCTTTCGACGACAGTCGCCGGCCCCTTGTGAGAGCTAGCGTGCCCAAATCTAGGCACCCTCGCCCGAGCTTGGCAAGGGCCGACCACCCTTGCCTAAGGCTAGCAACGATTCTTTGGCCCCTCCATCGATGGACGACCGCAAAGGAAGCCTACTGTTTTTTTTTTTTATTGTTTTGTATTTTAAATAAATTTTAGATTTTCTTTTATAGTTTATAAATCTATTTTGAATAAAAAATAATTTTAAAAAGTCACATGAAAAATAAAAATTAATTTTAAATGTCACGTCAACATTTTCTATTAAAAGGTTAGATGGTGTTAACTTTAAAATTCAATTAAATTAATTTCACAAATTTTAAATTTAATTATATTTTTTTATAAAATTTAAGAATTAATTACATTTTCGTCCCAAGTTTTAGCATTTTTATTGCAGTCATCCCTTTTGAATTCGTATTTGAATTTTCGGTATTACTTTTCAGCTGTCCCGATCAAGATTTTCGACTCTTCAATTTCCAGTTTTGCCGGCCAGGCGAATAAAGAAAGCTTGTTTCCGATTCATGGCGTCACCCGTCGTCCTCAGCCTCCGTCTCCCCGGTTCTCGCTCCGTTCTCTTCCTCCTCCACCGTCCGACGAGCATCTCCGGCCACCGCGCGCCTTCGAGCTGTCGGCTCTTCCTTCGGGAAGGCTCCGATCGACACCGAGGTTAATCTAATCTCGGAACGATCAGCATCGCACAATGTCGGTTGGGATTTTGTCGGAGAGCACAACGATCTCTTGCCGTAGCATGGGATATCTTCGGTTCGGTTCGCTTCGGTTTTTCCTTGGCGTGTCCTGAACGGATGGAGGCGCTTACAGGGCCTCCCAGCAAATGGATAGTTGATGGCCCACCAAGTTCTTGTCAATCAGGTTTTGTCCTCCGATTCGATGGCATTGATTGCTGAATTTACTGGCTCACTGTTGCTTCTTAGTTCTGGGACTGCTTGATGTGAGCATATGCCGATGATTCTCGTGCAATTTCCGTAGGTCCATTTGACAATTGATGTAATTACAGAGTAGAATTGGGCTGTGTCGGTAAAGTTGGTTCGGTATTAGTTACATTAAATTGAGTGATTGAGGCAGAGTTCTTTACTTCGATCAGTTCATGGTCGTCTTCTTGGTACCATCGATGCTTAAGGATCTTCTTTAGTTGGAGTGTGGCTTGGTGCTGCGATTCAATAAGGAATGTAGTTGTGCAGATGTCGGTGAATTCCATGTTGAACAAAGTGCTAACCCACTGAAAGGCTCATGTGATACAGAATTGTGTGAAAAATGCTGATTTGCATGTATAATATTGTTGTACAGTGACTATGCTATTCACTTAACCTATTGAGCCCAGCTAAAGAATTGCAGGAACCTTATGGGCATTTTCGCGTGTTACCTGTGCTAAGCCTGGCACAAAACAATCTTTGAAGGGGCATTCGATGGGTTGCCTTTCTGCAGGCAGTCAATCAGAGGCATCGTGGAGGTTTTCAACTCTCCATATGTCTCCCAGCAGAAAGGGCCATACAAATGGTGGCTTGTTTGGTGTGGCTTTAGCTGTATGGTCGCGAGAGATATCCCTGTGCAAGGCGAGCTGTCGCTGCATGCAAAGTATACCGGTTGTACTGTGTAAGTTCCTTTTATGTTGGCGTAATTAATGCCTGAAACTGCCACAGCTGATGTTTGATTCTTGCATATTTCTTTATCGCAATAGTATTGGTCTATCACGATTGGAGTTTCAACCTCGGAAACTTGGATGTCTGAGAACATGATATTATTTGCTGAACCTGAGCCACCCTGCAGGAATAAAGATTAGATCACATCACAATATTTTAAATTTATACAACTTGGGTTACTTAATTTGATCTCTCCTGTAACCTCAAGAAGAAGCACCACAGCTGAGCATATTAGGTGTCAGATGAAAACTAGGAAGCCTTGTACTGGGATTTGGGTGCCTTCACCTGCCATGTCTTTATTCTCACACCAGTCATGGTGTTACGCATTACGGTGTTACGCACAGTCACATTTGAGACACAAGCTCTCGTGTTGTCCTTCCCTAGCCCTCCAATGCTGATGCCATGTCCTGGTCCACAATTTATATCATGGATATATATGTTTGAGCATCCAGTTTGTATGGAAACACAATCATCACCTGGAAAAAGTTTTAACAGTATTCAAAACGTCAGCAACGTTTAACCATATAATTTGAGGTAGGCTTATTTAGTTGTCATATTCATTGACTTTGGCTATGTTTGAACTCGTGCTAATCATAGTTATTGTCGATTGTGCTTGCACTGTGAAAAGTACATGATTTTCTAAACTAGGAATTACCGCAAGCGAGGTTGCAGCTGTGAATAAGCACATTCTGGGAATTGTGGAGGTGGATGCCATCTGTGTTGGGGCTGTCACCAGGAGATGAGATGCTAATATAAAAAACCTGAACGTTTGTACAAGAATCAAACTTGAGGTGCATCTGAGGGCTATTTTGTATAGTAATGCCTGTAACTGTCACATCACTGCTGCCATAGAACCTGAGTGCCTGCATGCACAAGTTATGTGTTATGCATGGGGTCAGAAATCTCTGTTAATGGGTTCTCATAGAAGCTGTTGAGGCATTCACCGTTGGCTTGGTCGTTGGCATTTTACTCAGTTCCGCACTAATCTGCTTGTCATGGTTAAAGACTTGATTAGTTTTTATAGTAATTGCCATTGCATTTGGAAGTAGTATCATTCATGTGAGAGCCTGTCAAACCTGGGCGCTTACCATTTTATTCAATTCATTGGTTCTGTTTTGGCCTATGGAGTCTGTCCCAGCATAGACTGATGAATTGTTCCACCAAACCGCTCCTTGTCCATCAATGATGCCTTCCCCTTTGATAATTATCTCGGTAAGCTTAGTGAATTCGATCCATTGTAAGAGACCTGATCCCCAAGCTTTGGCACTTGTGGGTGCAATTATCTTGCCATCTAACTGTGGGAAAATTACTAGCTTCTTAGTAAAAATGCATTTTCCAACAAATACTAGCTGTTAAATTGTTTTCTGCTACATTGAGATTTGTTGGTATGATGGTTGACGTGGCAGTCACCTGAAATGTAATTTTAGGTTTACAATTTGGCCCTGCAAAAGAAATTGGGCTGAGGAGAAAAACTGATCCGGATGGGACAAGTATTGTCGATGATTCAACTTTACAAGCGGCTGCCCATGCTGCGAGGAATGCCTGCCATAATGACAGATTAGTCCCAATTTATGAGTTGGTAGATGAAAGATACTGAATACAATTTTCAGAATCATCAGCACATCTGCTTATTGCACTGATGCATTTCATATGCAGTTTTTCCCTAGAAATATGGGATACTAGGAACTTGAATCCTTGCTTTGGTATTAGTTGTATCAAACTTATTTAAAATTCTTGTAGTCAGATAAATGAGTCCAAGCGGTGTCAAATAAGTCTAAAAAGCTATCATGAATTCATCACTCTTTTCGAGAACCCAACCAGAACCAGAGGGTGCTATCCCCCTTTCCACTGTTCAAGTTCCTCATAGCTTCTTTAATGCAATATGATTGAGGGAAGTGAGGCAAAATCCCAACTCTTCCTAGAAGCTTAAATGGATAGTGGATGGTTTCTCAGAATTACCTGCATATCATCTGTGTGTCCATCACCTTTGGCACCATAATCTTGTACGTTGAACGTCGTAGAGTTCTCATGAGTTTGTGCTGGGGCTGGTGGTGCAGGAATAGGCATGGGCGTAGGCGCTGGTGGCTTAGGCTTAAGTGCAGGTGCAGGTGCTGGTGGAGTAATGCGCTTATGGCGGCTACTGTGGCCTTTATCCATTATACTGGACAGGTGAATTCTGCTTTGCCTCCAAGACTGGCTTTTTCTAGCATGGCAAGCACCAAAGTCCCCACTTAATATAAGAATGGCAACTAGAACGAGAGATGCATGGTTCTTTAGGTCAATACTTGTCATTTTTGTGAAGTGATGAACAAACGAGATGAAGAGGATCAAATGGGAGAAGTACTCCGTCGTCCAAATGGCTAGTGAGGGAGAACATTAGCTCCATATGTGTATATATACACTTGGACGGAGCGGCTTGTTTGAACTTATGCCACTGTGCACATATGTGTGGAACAGTGTAATAAAGAGAAGAAAGAGTTTGGAGGGTACCGTGCATTTTCAGTTACTCTCTTCCTTGATTTGATTAGCATTTCCTTGATGATCTTGGATTCTTCAGTATCTGCTTGCGAACTTGTGACACTGACACATAAGACACCCAGCCAAATCTTTTATTAAGACTTTCATGTTTCACATCCTATTGCTTCTGCTTGGACGTTGCTCTTATCCTCTTCTGGTTACAAGCTAGCTCTACTCAGTTTTGTTCGTACATAATCAAGTGAGAGAACATGGTGGAAGAGCTTAAAATATGGCTTTGCCCCCACTTGGTTGGTGGTTTCTCGTGTATGGATACTGTTTAGGAAAAGCTTGAAAGTTCTCTTTTTCCCTTTTGTCCCCCTTTGCTCTTCACTTTTTGTTGGAGTTGATCCTTATGCATGAGATCAGCCAGGTTTTCATAACTATGCTCTCGGTCTCAAATAAAGTTCATGGCCATGCAGGCCGCCTTGTGCTCTGAGTGGTGTAGCACAGTGCATGAAATCTATAGAGGAATTATTGCGACAATTCACTGCTTGTAGATTGGAATTTTTATTCCAAGGTAGTGGTATCTGGGTTTTGTTAGATTGGATTTTGATTCTAGTTTAGGATATGCTTCAGACTTAGGAATGGGTGGTCTGTGATGAATTTTGTCAGGAACCTTACGGAGCGAACGATCTACTTCCAAATACAGGGTGCAATACTTAAGGAGGCACTTATTTATGCACGCCTGGATTTGCTACATCAAGCAGTGCATTGACACATGGAGTCGGTCTGGATTCAGTGTATTTTAAAAAATGCAAAGGATTTGGACGGATCGCCCAAAGAGGGCCAAGACGTGAGAATCTAGTAACCTAAAAAAATATCTTACCTGACATCAATATGAGTGTTCTACAGCCTCAGTGTTCGTTGTGACGGTTTTTCCAGGTTGTCGTAGATTGCCAAGCAAATACGGTATTACGGTTGCTTAGAAAGCCACCAAAAGCGGCAAGGGAAAAAGGGGCAAAAAGGGTTGGTGGGGTGCTAACAGTGCATGCGACAGAGACTTCCATACAAGCCTGAATCTTTTGTCGTCTGTTTGCAGTAAAGGAGACCGTTTAATCGGTTATGGCAATTTTGGGAACAGCAGCATCGGACTAAGATCTTCATGTGAAGCATAGGGCATATGTATGCATTAGGTTTACCGTCTCGCACTTTAATTTGACACATACAAAGACCCTGTTTGCAATTATAGAGGCTTGGCACTCGGATAGTTGACACCATGTAGGTAAGATCCATAGGACGTTTTTGCTGAAGGTGACGGTGATATTATCAAGATTCTAAGGTCTTCATGATAGATATCCACTGCCTTTCGCATTGAGTTAGGCGATTCTTGTATGCAGAATTCTTTCATAAATGCACCCTCTCGATCTCAACTTTATAAGTTCTTGTGAGCATGACGTGATTTGTAGATCGAAGCTAAATCTTGAAGATGGTTCGAACGTGATGATAAAGGTCATCTGGGTCCTCATTGCTCATCTGCTTCTTTCCCCGTGAGTCTCGAAAAGACTTCCTTGCTGTAATTTGTCGAGAAGATGTTACCATTTTCTACGCTGTCTATTTTAATCAATGCATCCATATCGTAATAGTAGCGTCCATGTATACCAACTTCAAGACGAAGGAAGAGAAACCTCGAAGACAACGAAAGCTCTCCGTCTCCAAGCAAAAGCACGAGCAGAAGCAATCTTTGACTTATTAGATTGAGGTTCGTTCAAACTGGTGATCATGTGCTTGTCTGACTTGTAAACCGTAAAAAGGACATCTAGCAACGACCCATCTAATGTAAGTACGCAAAGCCTTGAAGATCCTCTTAAAAAAAATCCACACGGATCGTTTCAGTCTCGATCTGCCTGTTGAACATGTGAAACTAGCAACTTCATCCTCGAATCAACCCCGTCCACTTGTAAAGACCCGATACGTGCACGAGTCTTGGATGGAGACTGCATGCGTTAACGAGTTCAGAAGCTGCAATGAATAGCGGGCCTCGATCCCACGGCTTATAACGTCGACTTCCTCGTCCGTGCCAGCCGATCAAAGGCTTGGAACCGCGCCACCAGGCAGGCAGGGATAAGATCCAGCACTTCGTCCCAACGCTGCTTCCCAAGAGAAATGCGCAAACTAACGACCATCTCTCGGTGGATCTTTACCGATGAATCACTCCGGCGGCCCCACCCAGGGCTTCGGACGCCACGTAATGATCCGTGTGCCCGAATTTTGAGCCAGTTCTCGAATGGTTCAGAGCTCGGCAAACGTCCAAAATGCTGATGAAGGCAATGCTAGCAGAGTCTGCCATGCTTTCATGCGACCCGTGATCTGCTAATTCAAGTATGGTTAACAACAATAGAAAACGATATCCTGAAGCTAATCGTGAACTCAATCTTCGGTGTGGAAACTTCTTCCGTGTTCCGGTATGAAGGTTCAGGACATACGGGAAAACAACGTGGTGACTTGCAAGTTTCGCCAGCTGCGATTCATCAATGCGTTCGAGCAACGTATAATCAACGTTATCATCATTAAATTTGGCGAGCGATATTATATTTCTCCAAGGCCTGTTTTCAATATTCAACTCAGGCATGACGAGCGAAACGAATGAGACTGGAAGGCTTGTCTTGTTGCATCATGTGTTGGAGCTCAGACGTTTCTGAAGAAGCCCCCACCAGGGTGAGGATGACGATGGCGGTGACGATGATGATGGTAGGTGAGGTTCCTGTGTTCTCAATTTGATGCAGGTCCAATCGCCATCGATGTGGCAGCCAACTCCGGCCAGTCCGATCACGGGTTCTTGGTTCTTGAATGATCTCGAGTGGCTTGATTGAGTGCACTTCATTTCAATGGATTCAAGCACATAATTCCACCTCTTTGATGAGATAGTTGCCTTCTTATTTTTTATTTCCTCCTGAAAATTGAAGCGATGGCTGGGTGTTCCTTCAATTGTTAAGGTTTTTAGCTTTTGTCTTGCACGTTAAATTGAGAGGAGAACTTATCCAAAATACGAAGATCTCGAGTTCGAATCTCATGGCATCGGGTACCCATCCCGATTGCAAGATTGCCAATTAAGATCAATCTGCCCCGAAGTAGCTGGGCTGTGCATGTGGGATAAGATACTTGTCATTAATTCTATTTTCATTTTCCTTGACTTGTATCATTGGCAATTTTCTAGTATCAAAGCCATGGTATTGTTTGGCACATTTTTACTTTGAAGTTGATTATTCAGTGCAGAAGGGGGAGAAATTTGCATATCATAACTGAATCCTCTAAAATTTCTACATCCTCCACTGTAAATGCTCCTATTTCTCTTAGGCCTCATCTTGAACTCCTCACTTCTAATGGCTCTAAGATTGACTATCTTTATGAGATTTCCTACCTCAACGAAGACAGCAAAATCTCCGAGACTCATCTTTCATTTATAAATTAGTATTTTGCTTTTGTTAAATCTTCTTTCTCTCCTATCTATTATATTAAGGGGCTTATCGAGCATACTCCTAAAGAGGTTAAAAAGTATGTTCAAATCCCTTCTGATTTTACATGCCACTGGATACAACAAGGTTATATGCATCTTCATTTTGGTGCCATTAGACCTGCTTTATCCTTTCACGGAAGGAAGGGGTTACCTGTGGCTGCTCAAATGGCTCTCTTGGATACCCGTTTTTTGGATTAGCAGCATGCTTGCATCGACACCATTCAAACTACCCTTAATGCAAGAAGAGTGCTTGTTACACTGTTTCCTAACTTCAATATGGCTCTCTTGGATTCACACCTTCTCTTAGCCCTTAAGGTCTAGCTGCAGATTATTGGAGCTCCTCAAACTCCAAAATCTATTGTCGTTACCTTACATTACCAAATGGTTTATTGAGTCTAGAATCATGCCATTGATCTCAACTTCTCTAATTCTGAAGATGCCTTGTTCATCTCGATGGATAATAACCAAACCTCCTATATCCATGTTCCTACACAAATCCCTCGAGATCAATTAGTTAAGTTACTCCTAGACACACGAGTAACTAACCATGAAAAAATCCACCAAAACTCTAGGCCAATCCAATCCACCGAGTCCCAGTTTACCAAGAAGAAAGATGACACGGTTGTCATCAAATTTAGTAAGAAAAAGGGAGAATCCACATCTTCTATTTTTCCTACTATTTTTATGATGCAACAATGCGCAAATCATGTCCCAGCTGACGAAAGCCATCTAGATCCAAAATCCATGATTGAATCTTTTGATCAGGAGGGACACTTTATTCATTATTATAAAGATCTCCATATAGGACATTGTTTTTGGGATCTAGATTGTCAGTGCTCACTTTGCAAAAATCGTCTGGATGACAAAAGAGATGATAAGCCATCCAGAAAAAAGAAACACTCAAAATATAAACTTTACTAGAGGTACCTTGACGGAAACCCCACTCGGACCTCTTGGTAAAGATGAAGGAAAATATCGATTTATGGTCTCATATGGACCACCTCGTTCACATCCTCCTCCAAAAATCTCTAAGCCATGTGAACCTCCTCCACCTCCTCAGTCAGCATCCAGAAGGAAACCCTTGCCTCAAAAGCCAGTTGTCTCACCTTTCTATAAACCTATTCACAAAATGGGTTAAGAAGAATTCTTTTCCTCTGGAAATACCCAAAGCACCTCAATCCTCATGTTCTCCAAAACTACAACCACCACCTGTCCTTCTATCTATCTATATATTTCAATCTTCAGACTTTCCACCTTTGGAAAGATCTAATTCTAGTGCCTCCTTCCTGGCGCTAGAAGAATTTACAGATGTTTATAATCGATTCCTTCATATCCTTAAGGTCCCCAATCTTGCGAATATTAACGACCATGGAAGGCAAAAGAAAGTTACAATTGCTGAAGCTGTCCTAAATTAGCAGTTAGAAAATGCCTTAGCTAAGAATAATATTCTCAAGACAATTGACACCAAACTTTCAACTATCCAAGCTCGTCTTGATCATGTCGACCAGAAGATTGATCAAACGGCTTTGGTCATAAATAAATTACTTGAGACATTCCAGAAAAAAAACTTCAATAGATGGAATCTGGACGATATGTGTCTCATCATTATTTGGAAGACCAAATGGCTTAAATGGAAACTGAGAAGACAAATCAAGTTCTTGCAGGATGGAAAATCGATTCCTCCTCCAAATCCTTTTTCCCAGCCTTGGCAAATGTTTTCAATGTAGGCCCTTCTAAGGCTACATCAATTGTTTCAATTATTGACGAAACTCCAAGGCGGGATCAAAGGAATAATGTTACCCTTCAAAATCGTATCAGAGAGATGGAAAAGAAAAGAAGGATTAGTGAAGAAAAGAAGCTAGCTCTTGAACTCTTTCCAAACCCTCTCTCTGCTTATATGGTCTCAAATCCACTTGAGGCTTTCCTGCAAGATCAAGGTAGACAAAGTATAACAACTATTGCTTCATTTGATTCTGCCAAGCAAAATACCTCTAAAATACCATCAGAACCGGATTCTCTCTCCTCTAAAACTACTTCAACCTCTAAGCCACAAACACCAAAATCCCATGCACCTACTATGTTTATGGCTGACCCCCTGAAGCAGAGATGGAATCAAATTCATTAGAGCTAGAAGTAAAAAACCTTCATGACTCAAATCCCAAACTGAAGTCTTCGACTTCAAAATACTACTTTACACTTGATACATTCCATATCCCAAATGGCTAGATAGATTGCAAGAATTCCATACTTGGCTCAACACCAAAGCGTTTTCTATTGAATACCGGTATGATATATTGACCGAGTTTGTGAGCAAATTTACTGGAAGCTTAAAAGATTGGTGGAGATTTATTTCTAACTAGGATCAAATGACATTTTTGCTTCAAACAAATTTTCATCATGTGATCTAGGTTATCCGTCAATTCTTTATTGGTAAACCAAAAGATCTCCTTGAACTTAGAAGAAAAGAATTTTTTGAAAGAAAGTGCTACTCTTTACAAAGAAAGCATCTCAGTAGGCATTTCTAAGAAATATTTAAATTATTCTATGCTCTTAAAGTTGATCCCAATCCAAAGCAAGTATTTTTGGCCTCCATTCCAAAGGAGATTGGCCAAATGGTGGAAAGATCCATTCAAAATAAACAGCAAATTATCGCCAATGTTCTCCTTGGAGAACTCCAGCAAGAGATACATCTTGCTCTTGATGATCTTTGCATCCAAAGAAAGGCTTTCAGAAATTATCTCAAGAGCAACAATGAACTTGACCGGGCTTATCAAAAGCCTAAGTTAAAAATCAAGTGTTCAAAGAAAAACTCCTATGATGATTTTTTATTGTGGAGATCGATGCAAAAAACGAAGGCATTTAAAAAAAAATCTCTTTAGGATGTACGAATAAAAGGCATCAATGGCAATTCTTGCGAAAAAGACGCTCTAAACAAAACTCTTCTAGAAGGCGTAGAAAATTTGAGAGGTGTTACATTTGCAACAAGAAATGTCATTTTGTCAAGAATTTTCCAAAGGCTAAAAAAAGAAATTCTTATTTAATCCAGAAGATAGAAAAGCAAATGGAGTATCACTCCAAGATGATGATGATGTTGAATTGGTCTTCTCATTGGAAGATGAACCAACCAAACACATTGTGTGTGCAATCCAAACATAGTCACAAACTAGTGACACTAAAAGCTCATAAGAAGAATTGGAAGAAGAGGTATTCTTCTTCTTTGAACCTCCCATAATTTAAGATCTTTGTGCATACACTCCTTCTATCCTTTCGTATTTTCCTATAAAAATATGCCCATGATGACAAGCCTATTCCTCTTATTGCCCTTGTCGATATTGGAGTTAATGCTTCTATTCTTGATACAAAAATACTTCTAGAAAAATACTAGATGTCATGCACCCAGTATTTTAACTTTTCTTCTAGAGATACCTTTGCTACAAGAGTACGAAGCAAACTCATCACCATGCAATTCTTTCCCAATGTTCAGTCACTATTAAAATCCTTCACTCGAGCTCCCCAGATAAAAATATCATTATTAGTTGGGATATCATTACATAAATTCATAAACTTAGAATTGTCCCTAATGGACTATGGTTCAAAGGGCAGTTCTAGGAATTTGTAGATATCCAAAGATTCTTCACAATTCAAATGAGTATTTTAGATCCAAACTCTACAAACCATTCTCAGGGCATGTGTAGACTCTAACTCTGACTTTGTCCAAAAATGCTCCAACCACTTTGTGGAAAAATTCTAACTTCTTAATCAATCTTCCTTTCAAGAAAAATAAGGATGTCAATCCTTCCAAAACTAGTCACTTTGGAATGAATCCAAAACATTTGCTTTTAGCCCAAAATGAATGTTTGGATTTACTTCATCGAGGATTAATTGAGCTCTCAGGTTCTCAATGGGCCTACAAAGCATTCTATGTCAACAAACGAGCGGAGCAGAACAAAAGAAAAATGAGGCTGGTTATCAATTATCAGTCTCTCAATCAATTCGTGTAGGATGCTAAATTTCCTTTACCACATAGGAATTATTTATTCTCTAGTCTCACCTAAGCTAAAGTGTATTCCAAGTTTGATCTTAAAGCTGGATTTTGACAATTGAGTAAAACTAGATTTTGCATCCCAAATCAGCATTTTTAGTGGACAATGCTCCCTTTTGGCCTCAAAACAACTCCTTCGCCGTTTTAGAAGACTAAGTGCAAAATTTTCCAGCCCATCCTAACCAACACTCAAATTTATATTAATGATATCCTTCTCTACAACCCAAATGAGGATTCACATGTAAATTATTAGCCCAATTTGCAGACTTGGTGTGAAAACATGGCATCATGCTATCTCAAAAATTACCTAAAAGAAATTTGAATTTCCTGGAGTGCATCTCAAAGATGGAACTTATTATCCCAATCCTCATATTACTAAGGAATTGCAAAAGTTTTCTAATGAAAATTTCTCTTACAAACAAGTTCAGTAATTTCTGGGGATTGTAAATTATCTCTAGGATTTAGTTCCAAAAATCACAGAATTTGTAAGTTTACTACAACGAATACTCAAGAAAGATGCTATTTTGTGAGGACCATAGCAAATTAAATCTGTACACAGACTTACGGAAATTTTGCAACATCTTCCTCCTACGGAAATTTTGCAACATCTTCCTCCTTTGCAAATCCCATCCACAGGAAAAAGAATGCTACAAATAGATGGTAATGACGAGTCAAAGGACATGAGAATGGGAAATTTATGTAAGCAGAAATGCATTATCACTCTATGTTCAAATAAATCTTGGTAGTAAAATATGACATAAAAAAAAAATGAATTTCATCCTATAGGACATCATTTCCTTGTGGAGATGGACATTCCTCATTCTCTCAAATGTTGAAGTTCAAACAAAAGTAAATTCCACATCCACAGCTTTTTAGGTAAGCAGAATGGTTTTCAAAGTATTTCTTTAAGACTAAACATATTGTAGGAAAAAAGAATGTATTTGTTGATTTTCTATCCAAACCAAAAGAATTTGCAGCTACCATGTCCATAAATATGTATGTGGTAAGAAATTCAAAAGGCGGTTTCAAGGCTCGAAAAATCAAGCTTAAATTGCCTTCATATTCATACCCGCCATAAATCCCTAGGCTTATCCAAGAAAATGGTCTTGTCGAAAACCTTGGAAGATTCATGTGACAACATCATTTTCATATTTTTAATGAATATGGTGGTCTACTCCTCAAGCCAAATGGATTGCATCCAAAATTCCTATTTATTCATCTCTTCCTGAAGGAAGAATTTCCAAAAAACTCAAATAGTTTTATTGGTATTTATTGAGTCTTTATACCATTGCCATTGAGTTTCCAATTGTCAAAATGCCTCTTATTATCAGTAGAATTATTTAAGGAGAAGCCAAGCATAAATATATTGGGGATATGCTTAGTTGGTTTAAACCATTGGATGCATGGAAAAACATTTTTTAAGCCCAACTCTAAGCATGCACGCTTGACCGGAATTTTATACAATTGTTTATTTTTCGGGTGATGGGTATTTGTTTAACCCAGTGGAGATATGTGTAAAACTCCAACAGAGGTTGGACTATCTACATATAAGCCCCAACCTATTCAAAATAAGATTTTTGCAACATTCTCCTATAGAATATCAGCTTATCCTCAATAGTATTGAGAATTACGCAGGATATTAAGTCAGTACAATCAACTTATTTTGCCAAAAGCTTGGCCAATAGAAGATAATCCTATTTCTTGGGTTCACAATGATGACTATCATGTGCCCCAACCAGCGATTGATGCTTACTTAAGAAAATACTACGGAATGGATGTCCCAAACACTTGTGAGTCACCAGCAAATTCATAAGATCTAGCTTCATCATCACAAGATACATGGAAAGACCATTGTCACAAGATCCTTTTGATCATAGTGAATTAAAGCTTACACTCTGTCTAGGTCTTGATAGAGAAAGTCCATCAATCAAGCTTGGGAATTTACCCCAATCTTCTATTCCAACAAGTTTTGCTAATGCTCCTACAAGTTCTCACCAGACATCCAAAAAACCATGGCTAGCTGAAGTAATTGAAGAAGTAGAAAAACTCTTCGAAACGATTAGACAATAGCATCTAGTAAGAAAACACTCCCAATCCTCATACCAACCTTTAGATGATACAGGTACTGAACATCTTGAAATTCTGGAAATCAAAAGAATGATCAAAGAATATCGGAGGCAAAAGTATGGAGAAGACTTGGATGATTCAAACGATAGCACTAAAGAGCCTATCCATAGACATAATAAGTGAAGAGCCTATCCATATGCATAATAAGTGAAGAAAAAGAAGACTCTATTAGAGATCTATCCAAAACAAAGCAAAAGAGACAGAGGAATCACAAGGAAACAAAAAAAATTGACCCAAAATACTATAGTACATTGTTCATGTACTGTTTTGGCATTGTTCATGTATTGTTTAGCATTATTTGGTACTGTAGCATACTGTTCATAGTACTGTAATATTCTAACAGGAGCCAAAAAAGTGGGATAATGAGTGTAGAAGCTAGTAGAAAAGCTTAGCATGCGCACATAATTGGCTTTTATCGGCCAAGTGAAGTCTGTAAAGTTTTAGTGTGCCTTTTTATGCCTATATAAGGCAGCATATATATCCATTAAGGGGTAGAACACACCCTCTCTTGAAATAATATTGTGTAGTTTGCTATGAATCCTTAAAACCCTCTTTCCTCTCTTCCTTCTGCTTGACATGATTCTTTAAAACTAAAAATATTTTGATTATGCTATGCACTTGCCACAATGTGGAACCTGTGCATCGGAATTATGCTACTTTAAAATTTTCTATGATATGAGTCAAAAAATGAAAAGGAATTTGGTAGCTAACAAGCAGTCCCTATTTTGAGGCCAAGGAAGGGCTATGTGTGTGGGATAACATACTTGCCACAAATTTTATTTTTATTTTCCCATTACTCGTATCATTGGCAATTTTCACTGTTGGATATTCAAATGCAAAAATCTTCATGAAGTACCTCATTTTGAGCCATTCAGATGATATCACATGTACAAATGCACTTTTGCAGTAGATGAACACGATGGATTAAATTAAAACCTCGATAGCAAGGTAACACCACAAGAAAGAGGTCAACTTAAGATATCAAGTTGAGGGATTAAACACTTCATTCGATCTAGCATAGAATCTTAATTCGAGGTTTAAAACATGTTTATGTATAAAAAATGGTGCACAATATATTTAATATAAATGACGGGTATCTTAGTAATATTCCCATCATCGCCTTGCAATCTAACTAAGACGATGTTCAATCCGAACCCCGCTTGGAATCTCGCACCCAATGAAGCAAGGCAAATTTAGGGTGTCCCTTTTTTTCTCTTATCATCCCCAATTTTTGCAATAGAAATAATAATAGAAGCTAAAATTCGTATTTTTAGCCGATTTACAATGTTTATAAAATGTTTTATGGGTTTCAAAGTAGTTGGGCCTGCGCATTCATAATATCCTAGAAGTATATAAAATATGTATATAATTATATATGTACTTCTCTTGTAATTTAAGAATTGAAATTGTACTTTCAAAATCTGTGACCCGCGCCGATGCTTGGAATTGGTCTGGAAACACTTTGACAAAGACAGCTTAACCGTCGAAAAGGACAAACTACCTACTGACGTTGCCGTCACTGTCCACCAGTCGGATCTTCCCTTTTCCTTTCCAAGACAGCCTTGACCAGCCTCCCGTCCCGATGGCTGCTCGCGATTAGCACCCGCGCCGATCGGAGGGCCCTGCGCGAACCGTTTCCTGCGCGCAATGCACCCGATAGTCAATCCAGTCGTCGAAGCTGGCGTCAGCGGTACGACAGCCCGACCAACCGCCGGGCGCCACGTCTCGCGTCTCCACCGAGTTCGAACCTCAAGCGACCGTCGTTGCCCGGATCTAAGTTGAATTCCGCATCTTTTGTTCTTGCAGTGTTCTCGTACTGGAAATATCGGTTTCTTTCTGGGTCTTAGAAAGGTTGTCTGTATAGAGAAGATAACTTGATTGTTTGATAGAGTTGGTGAATTATGGTCTTTGGTTGTGTCAAATCTTTATTTGTAATTAAGGGGACGTGATTTGAGGTTTTTTCCTGTCCTCATCCGGAATTAGAACAGCAATTCTAAGTAAAAATGGATGCGGGAGTTTGAAACACCGCACCCTGCGGACATAATTCTCTGGTAATCGTACCCAAAGGTTCTTGAGGGATTGCATGGAATGAAGATCAAAGATGATGAGGTTGTGAAGGTTAGCTGCACCCAAAGTTTACAATTTCTGCTGTGCATCACTTCTCCTTACGGTTGACAGTTCTACATAGCAGGAAATGCGAGCGGCTGTCATGGATGAGGATGGGATGAAACTGGCCATGTTGTAGTTTTGACCATTGGGGTCGAAATGGTCAAGCCAAACAGGTGAACTTGCAATGAATGTGCCCTCGCCGCCTTCATGAACCAATGCGGATTTCATAATACTACTGATAAAAGTTTAGATAAAGAGAGAGAGAGAGGATTTCCGTGCTTTTAAAGCATTCTTTGTCCTGTCATCTCTTGGCGTGCTTTATGTCAATTTGGTGCTTGAATATGTTCCTGAGATGGTCTATCAATTAGCAAAGCATTACAGCAGGGCAAATCAGTGAATGCTTTTGATTTGTGTTGTGATTTATCATTCTGTAAAGAAATTTCTCTATGCTGTGTTTTCTCTCTTTCCATCAAATGATTTGCCTAGTATACGAGTTAATAAAGGAAAACATTGTGTGATTAAACCGTGAACTTAACTTCTGAATCTAAGGTGGCAAAATGCCTTCCTCTCAATTATCATTTGTGTGCTGTATGCTTGTAATCGCCTTCCTGTTGTTAGGCGAGCTGACATACTCATTAACATAAACGATTCGCTAGGGTCTTCAGTCTCATTCCTGTGTATTTCACTTATTCAAGGAAACTTGAATTGTAAATGGAGTCATTTGACAATTGCGGGACTGCATGCCGCATGGAGACACATCAGTGTTATTTGATGTATTGGCACTTGCTGCATTTGCAGAACTGCATTTTGAATTTTAGTTATGTCAACCTCTTTATGAAACGGTCAAAGGCGGGCCTATTATCTTTTATTGGTTTGCATTATCCTTGAGCACCTGAACTCATTTTTGGGGCAACTGAATATAAAACTGCAATTGACATAGGGTCCATCGGATGTGTCCTCACTCAACTTCTTCTGGGACAGTTTCTTTACAATAGTTGAAGTTTTGATTCTCTTAAATTGCGTTAGCCTATGTGATTGTGGCTATAATTCTTTGCCTCTTTTTCCCACAACCCTTGGCTGTTGCATATATGATGGCCTCTCTTTCCAGGTGAAAGTTGAGTTGCCAGCTAGTGGAGACCATTACAGTTGATTCTCAAGGCTTTGTTCAATTGAGAGGATTTACCCTCTGTTAACTCATATTGTTCTGCATCACCGGCAGTCCTTGATATTTACATATCTCATTTCTTTTTAGGTTCTTGGAACACCAACTCGTGAAGAAACTAAATGTGTGAACCCAAACTATACTGAATTCAAGTTTCTACAGATTAGGGCTTATCTCCAGCACAAAGTGAGTCCTCTGCTTTAACCATGTTGACCTTTTGTTCAAATACTTGTCTATTCCTTTATCCTAAATTTAAATGCATAGCATTCAGTTTTTCCTAAATTATAAAGATGGAGTTATACACCCTAAAATTCAGTTATTCCAATAGCGCACACCCCCCTGAAGAAATCATTCTTTAAATCCTTATTTGAGAGGTGTGATCAATGAGTTCTCAATGGAAAGAAAAGAAACCAAGGGTTACTTTCGTATATTTTATGGATGATCTGGATGTATTTTACCTCCAGATTTGGCTTCACAAAGTTCCATCTGTCTTTTTCCTTTGTGGTGTTTCGTTCTCCTTTCCATTTTTAACTGATAAAAACTGCAAAGCCAAAGTTCAGGTCCAAATGTGAAGAGCAGTATGTGAAGACTTGTTCAAGAGCAGTTATTCTTATCCCCTGAAAGTTGGGCATTTAGCAAGTAAGACAATTAACTTTTCTCATCAACAGGGCCTCTTTGGTATTCTCTTTCTCTTATTTATGCTTATCAGATGAAATACTTCTTGTGCACGCCGAAATTTCTGGCTTCTGGATGCAAGACCTAGATTCATCTTCTTTCTTATTGAAAGTGTTTTTAAAACAGGATCATGTTGAATTAATCAATAGAATCCTCTCTCTTCGAAGTTGTAACGTCTCTTCTATCTGGTATTTGCAGCTAGAGGCCTGCGTCCACCCATCCTTTGAGGAGCTTCGTGATCCTAATGACCGTCTCCCACCCAAATGGGAGACCATTGCTACCTCTCTTCCACTTCATACCTCAAAGGACACAATCAATGCTACTAAACCTTTCGGTCACGAGTGATTGTAATGGTTCGGACTAGTGTAACGATTTGCTGCTTTCCGGTTTTTGTCTCAACTTTGCAGGACTGAGAGAGGGGTAAAACCCCTTTGAGCTGCAGACAAAAATTAAATCCAGAGCGTGCGAGGCAGCAGTCTCCCTTCCTTGGTTTGTAGGCTGCAAACACTTGGGTTGATGATTGTGCTCGCTGATTCTGCCAAAGTCAAATCGAGCTTGTCGTGTATATGTGATAGCTAGTGTCTATATTGGTCCATATTCTTTACAGGGTTCTTGGCTGCATTTGCACTTGTTTCTTTTTTAGCTTTTTTTTTTTTTAATGGTAAATACTCCACATGTTTAAATATTACATATCGCTTTAATTCGTATGTTCTTTATATACATATGGTCTTCCTCCATTCACCAATTTAAGTTTTTGAGTTGAACATCTCAATATCAAATCAAAGTTGGGTTCTATCCTAACTTATTATGCATGTATGTTCACACATGAGAGAGGATGTTGAAGTATCCTATATTGTATGTATATGATCTTTGTTCACCTAAACTTTCAAGATATTAAGATGCATCGGGTTCATGCAAATTTAGTACAACAACTTTTGATTTTAAAGAGTCTTCCATGAAACCCCTGTGATTTAACGATAACACATCGAGCTCGTGTGAATTTGGTGTTACCTAATTATAGTTGTGCTTGAGATATGAAAGACATTCAAAGGGGATGTAGTCAAACCAAAATAATTGCAATATACTATGTAGTATAAGTTTCTTTTGGCCAAATTATAACATATTATGTAGTGAGATATAAAATCAATGAACTGTGCGCTACTCGATGAAAGGAAATATTTCAATCGACAACCAAGGTGATTATAAATTGGGAGTCCAATTGAGCAAGTATGTGCCCCATTTTACGTTTGAATAATTGGTGTACCTTGCTGTCATGTCCAGCTCTTTAAAAATTGCAAGTGGGAAGGTCTATCGTTTTCCAAGGGAAATTCAAACTTCCTGTCTGGAATTACAGACAACCTCAGGATCAGAATCTCAATGCATGTACTTTAAAAAACTTTACCAAGTCATACCTTTTTCTTTTCTTTCTCCTTTTTACATCAACATTTCGCATCAGCAACTTCACCCACCGCTGGAGATGATGACATGATTGACCACATCCAAAAGTTTCATGGGAACGCTCTGAGAGAGGCGACTGCTATGATCGCCTTTTTTACGCTTCTAAAAATATATATACAACGTTCCGCAATTTTCTGAAATCCTTTGACTTTTATTTTCCATAACAAATTTTTGCCAAAAATAAATCATAATAATAGTCTATTCAATTCTATTTTTTTTTGTAAGCGATATAAACAAAGCACAAATATAATGAGATGCAATTAATAAGTGTCGTCTGCAAGTGCCCCTAGTCAAAGCAAGGGTGCATTGCTATGCGGAAAGTTGTGCCCTTTTTTGAGGACGCATGAATTTACATTCTTGTCCTATTAATTTTGGATTGTTCATGTGATAAAGCAGGGGCAATATGGGGCACTCCCCTAAAGTTACATCAAAAGAATAGATGGTGTTCAGAGATAAGGACGATAAGGTGGGACATGACAAGATTGTGTTTGGTTGCTTGGATATAAAATTCTCATAAAATCAATATTTCTTGAACTTTACTGAATTGAAATTTTTCGATCTTAATATTTCATTCGAACTAAATCTAATATATGAAAATAATCAAAATTCACGGCCTTACATATTGGTGGAATGATCTGTGATGTAAAATGGGTGAAGTGTTTTCGGGCCTAAAAGTTAAGTCAAGTTTCAAAAAGCGCCTCTCGGAAAGCTACACAAGCTTCGAGACAATAAATACAAACGCAAAAGATGTGTCGGCAAAAAAACCTTAAAAAACACTTAAATTTAAATATATCTAGTTATAAAAGTATGATTTTTAAAATATTAATCATACATATTGCGATAAAAATAAATATATAACGACCCATAACTTTTATTATATGATCATTTAAAAGTGCTCTAGCGACACTTTTTGATTAGGTCCGGGCCAAGAAAGATGCCTAGTGATGATAAAAGTGCTCGATTATTTTCAAAGAAAAATGACGTCAAAAATAAGGGAACAAATAAAAAGCAAAGGGTGTCATTATTCTCACACTTGCTTGAAAACGGTGTCAGCTAGCATTTGTGTTAAATAAAAAGGGGGAGTGAAAAGGTGAATACTTTTCACACTCTCGAGACTACAGAATATGTAGTACTCACTCATTTGATGCCCTCATCCACCATGTCATTTCATTATCAATCACATATCAAGAAAAAAAAATTCACTATCAATAACAAATCAAAAGAAAATTAACTATCAATCAATGATAACTAAAAAGGAAAATGCATTATCATATCATCCGACAAAAAAAATGTCGTTATCAATCAAGTTCAATTAACCTATGAATTTTGATTTAAAGAGGAATTCTTCATTCCCCCATTAACTTAATTGATTCATTCGAAATTTTTGCACGAAAAATTGATATTCGAGAACGTTTGAGTTTATTTATGTACTTGAATGCAACAAACAGATAAATATCATTAACTATCTAATGAATGCATAACACGAAAACTAGTATTTACAATAAAATAATGCTCGAATCACGAAAACGCAATTATGGAACTTAATAAGCGAGCATAATCTTCAAATCGGAAAAGAAAACAACTTAAATGAGAGAAAATTCCGAAAAATAGATCGGAAAACCAAGAAGAAACGCGTTTTCCCAAAAAAAGAAAAAAAAAAGAAAAAAAAGAAGAGAAACCGAGCGTGAAAAATGCGAATTCAAGCGCGCGAGTGCGCCGGACACTCCTCCCGCGGCGCGCGTAGCCCACTCGCCGGCTCTCAAAATTCCGATTCCCGCACCAAAAAACCGACGTCCTCTCTCTCTCTCTCTCTCTTGCTGCTCTTCCCGTATGCGCATTACTACGAAGCTCCTCTCCCTCTCTCTCTAAAACTCTGTCACGAGCGCTTTCCAGATTCTCCTGTCATCATCCGTCTCTCACCCCGAGCGGCCCTCGGTATCCGCCACGGAGCGTTACGACTTGCTCGAGGATTCTAGGTTTTCCCCCTCTCCCGCCCCCCGTCGTCCGGCGCAATCCTCCCGCCTCCGGCCCGACGAGCCGGACCTGCATTCCCCACCGAGAATCCGGCGTCCTCCGGCGCCGGCGGCGGCTCCCGCTCCTCCTCCCGCTCTCCAGGTACCCCGCCCCGGAGCGCTCCGGCGACGGTCTCCGTCGCTCTCGGCCTTCGCTTGATCCCGCGTCGATTGTCTTTCTCCCTCTTCTTTGCCTCTGGTTTCGGCGGTTGTCCGGCGCCTCTCGCTCGCCGGAGCTTCGCGGCTTCGGCCGCGTCGCCTTTTGTCGTCCGGCATGCGTTCCCCGCTGCTGGGGAGGGCTCGGTGGAGTGAGGAAACGAGGAGTTTTGATCGTCGCCGTGCTTCTGGAATTGCGCTTGATCATGTCGAATTGTGGGAGTGTAGTCTCGACATGCGCGCAGAGAAATTGCATTTGAATGAGAGTTTAGATCCGACAGCGAAGTCCCGCTTCATGAGTCTTGATGGTGAAGATTTTTTTTTTTTTTTCGGCAGAAGGAGGAGCATTAGGAAGTCGGTGGCCTTAGGCGGGGGATTGCCTAGCTAAGTGTCATGGAAAACTGCATGATAAGATTTCATAGATATTCGCGTTTACATAGTGCTTCGGTCTAGTTCAGCCCTGTTCTGCGCTTGCCATGGTGGCCAAGGTGTAAACGCTAAAATCGGTTTTTCTGCGCAAATTCTTGATAATGATATTTGATCCTGTTAGCTCTCAGTCTTTGTCTGTGATTATGGCTTGGTTAGCATTGATTTCCTCCGCATGTTAAACTGATGATATCAGTGTGTCCGCCTGTGTTTACTAGTTTTCTTACTCAGAATGTGCATTTGATGTTTATCCTCACATCCATACCTTAATCAGCTTTTAAGGTAGTCGTCTTGTTTAATTAGCAGCTTCCATTTTTTGGGGTAGTCACTTGTCGAAGGATCCTCGGGTCGACCAAGCTCGAGAATACAAAGTTATGGTACGTATGGTTACTATATGTCTGCATTCAATATTTTATCTTATTTTCCTGTTTCTGATCTAGTCAAGTCTTCATTCTTGATGGTAAGAAGCAATGAAAAAACATCTCTCTCTGTCAATTCTGATATTCTTTATTTTTTTTAATCTTACTACTAATTTATGAAGTTTTTTTTTTTTTTTTTAATTTGTTTCTTCTAGGATGGAAATGCAGCTGGTGAAGGGGACGATAATGTTGACTGGAACACTGAAGATGAGCTTGAGGTTGAGAATTATGCGGCATCTTCTTCTTCATGTTTGGCTCGTCCCAGTGGAGATGCTGCTTCAGGCTCTGGAGAGGTAAATATTTGGTTGGCTTTGGAATATTTTCTTTTGGTACTGGCTCTGCCATAGCTCAATATTTGGTTTTTCAATTAAGTTTTTTAGTTGGAGAAATTTAAGTTCAGAAAAGGGATGACTACTAATCATACTTTTGCCACACGGAAACATTCTTCCATTATGTATGTATTTTAAGAGACTTCATGGTCTGCTTGTAAATTTGTCTTCTTTGGTCCTTTTCCCGGCAAGGTTTCTTGATCTTTTAGCTGTCAAACATAGTGAACTGCCTTCACTACATTACAGGGTTTTAGAGAAAGAATATGACACGGATCTGCATCGATATTTTCCTACATGAAAAAAGGCATGTCTTTTAATGTCCTTATATTGTGAGCTCATGGAAAAGGCTTTCTGTTTTTGTTCCACTATTGACCACTTGCCTTTCTTAAGGACACATTAGCCTAACATGTTTGATTTTTATTTGAAAGCAAGAACAGCCATTTGAGAATCTCAGATAAGGTTTTGTCATCTTGGTTTCTGTCTGACTTTTAAGAGTTCTGTTCTTAGATATCATTTGTGCTTATTAGTATACTTAGGGACCTTGTAATTTCATCTAGATGTAATGTGCAAAACGGTCTTTCTTTCTTCACAGGTGATGTCGACTTATTCCAGCCCATCTCATTCTCTCATTGCTTGCTTATTCATATATGTCCTAGCAAAATATGAGGAAATGACTGGGCGATGTTAAACAGTTTTGACTTTGTAAAACCTGTGAAAGATTGCCATTCAAAACTTAATGCATTAATCATAAAAAATTCGACCAAAAAAAAAAATCATAAAAAAATTATATAGTTTAACTAAGGTATGTTTGTTCTGTTAAGTGAGCATGATAAAGCGACTTGATAAATTAGTTTTGAAGCAAAATTTTCAACTTACATAGTATTTATTTGTATAGCATGCCAAATCACCTGTATGGTCGACTATGTAGATTGTTTGCCCTTATTGTTTTGCGTTCGTCTGCTGGTGCTTTGAAGTTGAGTCAGCTTTGAAGTTGAATTCATGACTATCTTGCAGTGTTTAACTTATCGTGCATGAGAATGCACAAGACTCACTGAATGTGTTTTCTTTACCTAAACTAAAACCCCTTTATGGTTTTCTTTTGCACCAAGGCGAGCTCGTCGGCAAGTACATCCCATTCCAAGTTGTTTTGTGAATTTGTGGTGATGGGCTTTTCAGAGAAATTGGTTACAAAGGCTATTGATGAAATCGGTGGGTGTCTATGGTTGCCTCTTTTTGAAATATTTCATTTTCTCTCCCGTGTTTCTGATTATTCTCAAATAATTGCACAGGAGAGGGAAATCCTGATGCAATACTGGAATCTCTCCTGACATATAAGGTGAGAAGAGAGGCTCCTATTTTTCTTGCTTCCCTACAACTAAATGCATATATCATGGGCGCTCATGGGCGCAATTATCCATACATTCAGCTTGTGTCCTGTCCACTTATTATTTTCGTTGGAAATTGAAATCCTAACATGAGAGAGAGCTGACATAGAGTATGATTTATATATAAAAGAAAAAAAAAAGGTTTCAAATTGTTTATGGTCACTAAATGTTTAGCTTAATATATTGGTTGGCCAAAAATTTTGAAGTTATTTTGAATTTGTGACCATGAGATTCTGTGCACTTGACTCACATCTCCTGTAGAGTACAGGATTGCACCAAGTCTTTGCCTAAAGCTAGCTTTTATTCTGTGTCTGTTTCTGAAGATTTCACTAGATAATGTTGTATTCCTCCAGTTCGAATAGTTCAGTTTAGAAATGGCTGTCCATAGATATTCACTGATGAATATGTTTTAAGCACAGTCATGATTCTTAACCTTAGTTTGCAAAATCTGCAGTGCCTCTATAGGACTTATTGTTGCCTTTCAGTGCGTATGGATGACTCTACATAGGAATTCCTTTATATGTGAAGGGAGAGGAGGACAAAGTTATTATCTATGTGTGCCCGAGAAAATCACCAAACAATTAATCTCTTTCAAGATGATGATGATGATGATGATGATGATGTTGAACCAATGAATTCTTCTGGCAAGATGTTTCTATATTGCCGAATCTACTTGGTTGACTTCATGCTCTGGCGGTGTCCAAGCTAGATTCACACTTAGAGCTTGATTTGGTCAAAACAGACCTTTTGATGTTCAGAACTTGATTCATTGACATGGGGATCTGCTTCCCTTCTCTATAAGTTTTGTTCTTTTGACAAATCTGAAAGTTCATTTACATAATTTTGGTCCAACTGCCAAAAACAGACATGCAGAAACCATGCGGATGATTGGCTGATAAATTACAGATATCTTGATTATCTTGAACAAGCACTCCAACTTGCATGTTATAATTCGCTTGGTCCTTAAGTATGGCATGATAAGTTGATCTGTTAGCATTTAGGTGCCTTGTACAAGTTATCCACCTGTCTTTTCATTGTTTCTTTTCGATTGGACTGCAGGTTCTAGAAAACTCTCCTCAAGAGCAAGATATTGATGAATCTGCTGTTGTCAAAGAGGAAGTTATGGATTCTGATCACTTATCTTCTGACTATGAGGGGAGCTTTTTGGAAGATTCTTCAGATGATGATAGTTATTCTGAAAGCGAGGTTGGTTTTTTTTTTTATTTTTACCTTTATTTTTAAAGCTATCTGTACTGTACTTTGCAGGGATGTGTCTTTTCTTCACTTTTCCATATCATCAGATATGCCATCTATTCTTCATGCTGCATATATGCTTACAGTTGGTTGATTTAGCATGTGTGCTTTGTGTGACTGGATTTTGTTGACTGCAGGAAATGAGTGGCCATGAGAAAAGGTTTAGAATCACAACTTTTATTTTAGTTCCAATAGTTTAGGGACAGAACCTATCTATTTTTAGTCTCAAAACTATTAGAAGTTAAGACGTGTTGACCCTACAATATGCATCATATGGTGTCTATCTATAACTATTGTTTAAAGTTGTGCTGGGGCAATTTATAAGCAAAGATAGTTGGGCTCTTTTTCCATGGATGCACCAAACTAACAATTAATCATCATGGTGCTGCTGTTTGTCAGAGGATCGGTCACTCAACTTTTGGCTACCATTGATCAACTTACTTTCAAAACTCTAAATTGAGTCACGTTCCTGTTAAATGGATGACTTTTTCGTTGGTAATGAAAAGGAGAATCATGTGGAATCTGAAAGGAGGCTATGGGTGCATTCCACTATGCCATTCTGCCAGATCTTTTAAAAGACTTTTGACAGGGTGGAATAGTTAAAATCACTTCAGAGATAAGTGACTTGATTCCAATGTGTGATACTATAGTACTCTACAGTATCCTAAGTTGATTAATCATGTGATTTACTTATCCTGTTTATTCATTTCACTTTCAGTGATATGTAAATGCATATGTGTCACATGTATTATTAAATTATTGATTGCACATTCCTGGAAATGGATATGATCAATAATAAGGTTTATAATGACCTGTTGGTTTATTGGAGGTTTCTCTCCTTTGTCACCTGTTGTTTCAATGTCTTAGTCCTTCTTTACTAACAAAATGTCCCGTTTAGATTATATTCGAAAGATGATAATGTTTTACTTAGGAATGTCTTGAATGTTCGGTTTTGGGTACAAAAAAAGCAAATTTCAGATTGTTTGGATTGGTGGGTTTAACTGGAACCTGGTGCCTGCTCTGGGGGCTTGTTGAACCTCTAAAATTCAGGGGCAATTAAACATTGGTTGGACTTGAAGAAACAGATTGAATAGGGTTATTGGGAGTTCGAGTCCTCTGCTGTTTGTGAGAGTTATATGTTAATGAAACGTCATGCTATCATTTGTGTCATTCCCTCTTGAATGGGGAAGCGCACAATTACTGTGCTGCCTCAAAGTGCATTAATTAACACATGCTTTGAACCAGTTCCCAGTTGTGCCTTATTTTCATTAACGTGAAAATTGATTCTTCTTCTTCTTCTGGAAGTGTTTGTTTGTATGTGGAACAATGCTGAAACTATAATTTTGCTGAAGCAGTTAACATAATTTAGAGTTAAGGTCAATGGGCTTGAATGTTGATCGTTGTCAATTATATGGGTCTTGCAGGAAGTCATCAATCCTTCGTCTGAAGATAAGAAATTGTTGTTCTTGACAGATATGGGGTACACAGTGGAAGAAGCTTCCATTGCCATAGAAAGATGTGGTCTGTATTCTATTCTTCCGTTTTTGTAAGATTTTGACATCTTGTCACATGCAAACAAAAAGAAAAATAAATTTCTAGTGGATTAAAATGCAAGCTTTTCTAATATTCTGCTCAGTGCATTGGTGCAGCTTAAACATGAACTTATTCTCTTATAAAGCAAAGAAATGATGAGTTTGTACTTTTTGATTTCCTTTCCTTTCATTTCAACTTGAGAGGGAAGTTCTCCAGAGGTTCAGTTTTCTTCTTGCTTTCACTTCTGTTCCTTCTTCACTCCTCTTATGATGAGTTGTAATTTTTCTGCACTAGAAGAGTTATGGTTCATTAACAAACTTATATAAAAGCTGTACTCGTGGTGCTTGTTCACTCTTTTTCCTCCTATGGCTAACAGGACAATTCACAGAATATTTCTCTGTAATGGCATCAAGATTTGCACTTCATTTCTTTGTGATACTATCTAGCTCTGTATGTCTTCAAATTATTGTTTTAAGTGTCTTTAGCTGAATCATGACAATCCATGGTAAGATTGAGAAGATAACTTATTTCTTCCTCTCAATGTTGTAGGTCCTGATGCCTCAGTAGCTGAGCTGGCAGATTTCATATGTGCTGCTCAGATGTCAAAGGAAGCAGATGCCCTTCTTGGACCTGAAGAGAAGGTGATTTACCCTATTTAATTATATCCATTCTCATTTTGGCTCTTATGGATGTGTTTTAAAGTGGTGTTTCTTTTTTTGGTCCGTTGCAGCCCAGACTGCTCAATAACTTTACAAAGCACAAGAAGAGGAAACATTCTAATTGTGATGCTTGGAGCAAGAAAAGAAGAGGCGAGAAAAAGCTCTTGCATGGAGATGAGGAGCCGATTCGTCTCCCAAATCCCATGGTCGGGTTTGGGGTACCCGCGGAGACGAGAACAATAGTTCCCCGAACACTTCCAGAGGCAGCTATTGGACCTCCCTACTTTTACTATGAAAACGTAGCACTTGCTCCCAAGGGAGTTTGGGACACCATTTCTCGGTTCTTATATGATGTGGAACCAGAATTTGTAGACTCGAAGTACTTCTGTGCTACTGCAAGAAAAAGGGGCTATGTCCATAACCTGCCTATCAATGACAGGTTTCCTCTTCTTCCACTCCCTCCAGGCATGATTCATGAAGCATTGCCGTTGACGAAGAAGTGGTGGCCTTCATGGGACACAAGGACGAAGCTGAATTGCTTACAAACATGCATTGGCAGTGCAAAGCTTACAGAGAGGATCAGAAAGGCCCTTGAACATCATGATGGCGAGTCAGAGCCTCCTCCGAGGATCCAAAAGTATGTCCTTGATGAATGCCGCAAGTGGAACCTCGTCTGGGTGGGAAGAAACAAGCTGGCTCCGTTGGAGCCTGATGAAGTGGAAATGCTTTTGGGTTTCCCAAAAAATCACACCAGGGGAGGTGGGATTAGCAGAACCGATAGATACAAATCGCTGGGCAATTCCTTCCAGGTAGGTATGTAGGTGCCTTTTGTTTGCTTGGAACCAAGAATACCTCAGTTGCATCATACATTGCATAGTTATTCCATGTTGATCCAGTGCATTAATTCTTATGGAGGCATATTCTGGCATACTTTCAGGTTGATACTGTGGCTTATCATCTCTCCGTCCTGAAGGAATTGTTCCCTGCTGGAATCAACCTCCTCTCTCTCTTCTCAGGAATTGGTGGCGCAGAAGTTGCTCTTCATCGGCTTGGAATCCCGCTAAAAAACGTGGTCTCCGTGGAAATATCTGAAGTCAACAGAAATATCATGAGGAGTTGGTGGGAGCAAACGAACCAGAAGGGCAATTTGACCCACCTAACTGATGTTCAACAGTTGAATGGGGATAGGCTGGAGCAGCTTATGAACTCCTTTGGCGGGTTCGATCTCATCATTGGCGGAAGCCCATGCAACAATCTCGCCGGCAGTAACAGGCACAGCAGGGATGGGCTGGAAGGCAAGGAGTCCTCGCTTTTCTATGATTATTTTCGGATTTTGGATCTGGTCAAGTGCATCATGTCCAAAGGCCACTGATTGATGATGTAAAGCACCTGACTGAACAACAGTTAACCAATTTTTAGGCGGGTTTTAGTTCTTCTCTGGCTCAAAATTGAATCGCTAAAGGGGAACCCAAAACATGTTCATGTTTCTAATTCTATTCTCCTCTTCAATTTAATAAATCTCCTTGCAATTCCCATGGGGAGTTTTGTCTACACCAACTGCAGCGACAAATTGGAATGTGTCCGATTTATTCCAGATTCCAAGTTGAATTGCTATGGAGGATTGATCTGTACTTGGAATGTCTGTAGTAGGTACCATCGCCTTGTTGTACGCTCTTCGTGTATGTTTCTCTGAGTTAGCACGGTTTAGTTGGGGAATTACGGCAACAGTGTCGACCTGGGGGTTGTTAATTGCGCTGGATTGGCACTTTCGTCAAAATTGATGATCCTCGAATCGAAAGAGATTGTTGATGACATGTACTCGAATTGAAAATCCGACAGGACCTAATGTGACTGTTCATTGAATTCAAAGGATCATAGACTGAAATCCCAAAGACAATGTGCATTGACTGACTCTGGTTGGGACGGGGACGCTAAAAAATGAGACTATCCTCACTTTTTATGGGTATTTGTTATGAACAACTGCTGAAGTTCTCAGTTAGGATTTTTATTAGTTGTCAAATTCATTGAACTTCTTATTTTTCCCTCTACATAGCACATCACGCCTCATCAGACCTTCAGTTTTGGCGTCATCCTCTTGGCATTTGAGTACAGGAAGACTCCGGCGAGAGCCAACGCAGTTCCTGCATCCACAAGTTGGTCGTGATGGATTATTCCTCAAGGTCGAATAAGAAGAGATCATCGTAAGCGATCTGCTTGTGGCCAAAAGCTAAACAATATAAAAGGGCCAATGAATTTGCTGATTCGAGGAGTTTACCGAGGGAGTTGATGGGCGAAATCGGGGTTTGGAAGAAGATGACTGAAGAGATTATGACCACCACGCGCTTTGCACAGTTTCCGACGGAGTGAGTGACCGGCGATACCATCTCTAGTATCCCATAAGAGACCTGCCGAATAGGGGGAACATGGAGACGACTCTGTCATATTAAAAAAAATCATGTTCGTGCATCAACTCCAACTGGAGTTCACGTTGGTTCTTCATCACCTTCTGTCTTAACAGTGCATGAAAAGGGTCAAATTCAAACTTCGGATTGGGAAGGTGAACGTGATATACTAGGTCTCACTGTAATATTTCATGTCGTTGACCTTGCGGAGAACCTCATACAAGATCAGACAGGTAAATTTTTTAGCTTTGTTTTTAGATATGTACATGGAAATGAATCTCATAGTTAGGCTCTGATTAGACTTTTATAAATCATGATCTAACATTTCTCACGAGAAATGGTGTAACTCCGACTTTCTCGGTCGACACTTAAGTTCTGAGGTTCCGGACCCCGGAGACCAGTGCCGCCCAATCAGGTGTGCTGCAGCTAATACTGAAGAAAAGCACACGATCGAGGATGAAATGAATAGCCTGAGGCTCACCTGCTGATAGCTGTGGAAGCAGAATCCAGCCAAAAGAGATCTCACACACAGCTCTTTAATGTTCAAACCTTGACTTGCCTGACACGGAAACCGTAAACTACTAAATCAGAGGTGCTTTCTACATGTACTTCAGTGGGTTAGCTTCAGTTCTCTGAAATGTCACTTACTGCAGATTGCAGGTATGAAGGAGTGAACTTAAAACCCTCCATGAAAATAGCTGTGGGAGCCAGGAACATGAAAGACATTATCGTCATTACTGAGAAGAGGTTGATATTGTCCAATGTTTCCTGAAAGAAGTAATGGTTGGCCACCGTACCCATTGCCAATCAAAGTTATAATTGACTAGAAAAGCGGCACATCATGAACTACACAATCTTGCTCTGACACAGTTCACAATGACTTGGCCCATTCAAGGGGCCAACCCCCCTAAGAATGTAATTGAATTGCAATACTTAGGGTCGAGTCTCTACTTATGGATCACTTCGCAAATTTTTTACCATCTTATGTGGATTGGGGGATTACAGAAGCTATGATTATTGATGCTAACATTAGCTATAAATGGATATTACCTCTTTGTTAACCATGAATTTCTTGCTAAATATGTTACGCGATTGGTTTGTCAAATTGGAAGCCATTGCGCTGCTAAATCCAATCCTGTTTCAAATGGAAAAAAGGGAGATCATTGTCGGAATTAGAACAAGTAAAGCTGGTTCAACTTTAACTCCATTTAACATTGATTCACGAGAGGTGAACTTATACATAATCGACATATCAGTGTAACATCAGCCGCAGCTTTCTGTTTTGACACTGATTGCAGTTGAAAGCTTCACAGAGATACATCAAGAATTTTTTAATATGATGTTGAAACTAGAATTGCAGAAGAAGAGCTCACCAGTTAAATGAAGTCTCGGAGAAAGATGCGAGTGCCACTCCACATGCAGTTGGCACCAGGGAGGAAACAACCCAGAATGATGGCCTCTAGGGGCAATATTAGCCCAAATTGAATTCAAGCCACATATCAGTAGATTTCATCATACAGTACATAGGTTGTGCTCCACATGACTCTTTCAGAAGTCATGAAACGCAAGATAGGAAGGACAAAAATTTCAAGAACTTCAGAACAAGAATACAACAAATGTTTCTCCGTCAAGCATCGCCTTCTCTTTCGCAAGAGACATGCACATGAATTTGTATATTCTCATGTTTGAGGGACTATGAATCGGGTCCATTTCGTCCCAGTTTCAGTGTCCTGAAATTCTAAAATCTGATCACAACTAGGATCGATCCCGTGCTCGGTTGTTATCCTAGACTTGTTTTCTCCCTAAATTGCACAAACACAGAATGCTCTTAATGGAAAAAGACAGGCTCCAAGAATGAGAAATAAGTGCTGTGATGACGTATCTATTACCCGGCACATAAAAGACCGATTTACCGACTGTCAGTGTCGAAGCATATACCGGTAGTTTCTCTAAGGTAAGCTAAGAAAGGGGCCCTTAGAGATAATGTTCGAAAGCAAACTGCCAAATTGGAAAATTTGATGTGCTATCCGTTGTGCATCAGCTAAGTGACCGATGTAAAGAAACTTATACCTCTCCAAGGAACAGAGAAGCAAGAACAACTGTGAAGAAAGGCTCCATGGCTTTGATCGTGTGAGTGAAAGAAACAGCCACTCTCCCAATACTTATGTTGGTAAGGAGGTTCCCCATTGTGTGTGCCACAGCCAGTGGTAGAATTAATGCAAGCTGAAAGTTTTTCCGAATGTTTTCGGTAAAGTGAAGATTATCAACTACCATCATCAGATGAACTGAAAACAATTTAACCTCTTTTCTTTACTCGTTTTCAAATTGTTACACAGCATTCACCTGAGATCGAGTGAGCTTAGGGAATGGATGGAGTCTAGATGCCCACATCAGGAGAATAATCACTGTCCCGCACCCAAACTCAAATGCTGTTACTGTTGCTGGGAAAGGGTATACCTTCAGGACCTGTACAGTTACCAAATACAAGGAAAATTGTCAGCAAAAACTGGAAATCTGAATTAAAATGAAGTCTAAGGTCAGTTTCTTCAAAGAAAAATTGCTTTTGGAAAATTGCTTTTCGACTTTCCGGTATTTGGATGACGACTAATCAAAGCGCGGAAACCGTTTTCTATAAATTGAAAGCAAGAAGTTTACATTGACAGAAAATGCTTCCCTTTCTTATCAGAAGGAAATGACTTTTCCTAAACCGCCAAGCAAATGACTTTTCCTAAACCGCCAAGCAAATGAAAACTAATCATCTTCCTTCATTCATAAAATTTTCCCTCAAACAAACATACCTCAAACTTGTTCTAGAAAATCGTTTGCATTATACTGTATGCATATACATTTACTTGTGAGAGAAATTTTAATGCACTAAATGAGGCTGGATTTTGCTTCAGAATTCTATATCACCATATTAATCACTATCTTCTATGATATCTGATGATTATTAAAAATTCTACTTTTCTATATTCAATTTTCAGTTCACAAGAATCCAACTCATTATGGAAGGCTTATAATGAACGGTTCATATCATCAAAAAAGATCCCACAATTTACTTTATTTCTATGGGTGTACTTGCACAATTTCTATTATTTTGGAGCAAGCTTAGCTCCCAGGTTAGAAATAAAAAAATAAATAAAGGGAGGAATTCTACTTTAGCATAACGCAGCCGGGGACCTTTGTGTTTTATTTTTGCCTTTTATTTTAATTCATTTTTACCATTTGATTCACGCTATTTATTCCAGCAATTCCGGTCTGCCTCTCTACCTCCTTTAGAGAGAGGGGGGGCAGAAGGGAGGGCTGCCAACCCTAGTTAAAAAGATCTAAGTGAAAGATCATTGGGCGGTCATTCTAGACCTAACTTCTTAACAAAAACTAAGATTAAATGCCTAGTCCTAGAGCTGAAAACCAATGCCGACTGGGGGTCTATTTGGGTGATCTCTATTATTGGCTTTCTGTGAAGTTTTCAGGACGCCATCACTTTAACTTGTATTTATCACGGAATATTTGAGAAATTTCAAAATATTCATATATCAAATGCTTAAGCGTAAAACTGAGCGTTAATTTTCATAATCTTTCCAAAAATAAATACTCTCTCTTATGAACTTAGAGAAAAACCGCGAGTAATAAGTAGAAACTATAGATAGAGATAATATATGCCCGACTGGTGTGTTATATTCATCATCGTCGTTATTATTACCGCTCTAATTATTCGACATTTTCTCGACCTTGTTTCTTAGTTTGCATCGAAAGCTTCTAAAAGGGTAATAACATTACAGCAAGGAACCGGACAAACAGGTCGTAAGGTTCCCAACCGCAAGTTTTGTGGTCAGTAATGGTCTGTCCGTCGCTCTCTATGGAGGCAATGTCCATGTCGGTAAAGCTTCGTAGCTCCAACCTTTACTTCCAACCTATACAAGTAAAGTACTAGGCCACCGTTCTGGAAAGCCGCCTTCGCTGAACCGCATGGATTCATCTGCTCGTGAGGAAATCTCTAGTGCCCCAACATGGAGCTGGGTTTTCGCTTTACTTTCAGGAAAATGTCAATCTTGATTACTTCCCCGAAAACAATATTCAGACTACTGTGGATTTTCCTGTGTCTCTCCACCAGAAAGAAGGAAGGGGGGGGGGTTTTACTGCAAAAACTGTCGTGACCTCTTGCTTCGGGCTCTTTCGCTGCTAGAAGAACTACAGTGAATGGCTGTGCGAGTTTTTGTTTTGATGGGCATAACTCAGGTGGTATTTCTTCGGAATACAAGAGCGTTCATCCGTCGTGAATGGTACTAGGGTGTGAAATGATGGGTTTGCAAGATCGATATGCTACTTGCTAAGTGATGTGACTGTAGGACGTTCAATATACCCACTCCGCAAACCTGTTTTAATATACTTCTCGTCTATATTTGGCATACTCTACGAAATATTCTCGTACACAGATCGTATTCATTATGCTAAACCAACCCAAAACCAGCGATGCTGACACAATTCTAGAGAGAGAGAGAGAGAGAGAGAGAGAGAGAGAGAGAGAGAGACCTGCTTGTTGTAAATGTTGAAGTAGATGTTCAAAAGGTACCAAGTGCCGAACATGACAACGAGCCGCAGCGTCCTCGTGACGCCGCCCAGCTTCGTGGCGCCGTCCTCCGCTATCCCGGGCGCCGAAGCAGCCCTGGCCTTGGTGCCATCTTCCTTCCGTCTCAGAAAAAGAAGCGAAGATGAAGGAGAAGAAGCAGCAGCCGGGCCCAGCGCGTGGGGTCGCGAGGCAGAACGGAGCAGCGAAACCGTCCTCAAAGGCAGGAGGCCAGAGTTACGGGCCCCGCGCTCGAGCAACTTCAGCGGCAATGCATCGCGAGTCGAAGGGGACCGAAGGATGTCTCCGCTTCGAGGTTTGAGGAACGGCGTCGAAGGAGACTGAGCAAGCGGTGTGCTCTGCATTTTGAGAGAGAGACAGAGACAGAGAGAGAGACAGAGAAATGGGTTCTGTCTTAACGCTGCATGTCGTTGAGATGAGAACAGGGGATCAACCTAGCGAGCTCTCTAACAGGGTTAAACGAACAACCTCCCCCAAATTTTGTTTTCCGTTTTCCTTTCTCTTTTATTACCTTCTCTTGGTTAGTTCACGTGACATTTCGCGCATGCGACGAAAAAGTAGAGCCCGCAATTCGCATTCGTGCGGTCTCTTTCCCCATCTGTACGGACAGGGATAGAGCTCCTACCCCTTGAAGTCAAAGCACAAAAAAACAGCGACCCTCGTTAGATGGAACTTTCGCAGGAAAAGATGGAAGAAGAAAGAAAATCCAGAGGGAGTTTCGTATTTGGATCAATGGCGACCTTCAGATGAGAGAGGTCGCATTCGGGATCGAATGGGGGAGACGTCCTTCGGCATTAGGATTTGGATAATAATGCGAACGAAAATATGAAAATTGTGGTCGTGATAGATTTGGTGGGCGCTCGAATGACCCTCCGTTTTCGTCCCGTGTTTGGAATTGGGAACGAATGGATGGCTGGCATGAGACGACGAAATGGTCCTGATTGCAAGAGCATGTGGTGCGCGCTCGCTCCCTCGCTCCTCCGTTTTTTAAGCCACCGTTCGATTTCCGACCAGGACTGTCGACATGGCAGTCCCCGACTAGGAACAGAGAAAGAAGGGCAAATTGATGTTTCATGCAGAGTAGTTTCAAATCTTTTTGTAAAGTTAAACACTAGTTCCTGAAACGCTTACAAAAAAAGTCTCTCCTCGATTTATTCGTCTACAAAGGCGACGGGATGCTAGCATAACATAACCACGTCGCACGAGGATGAAGGACTTCTCGAGAAACTGACCTCGAGATGGCCAAAACGACACAGGTCAGAGTAAGTCACTCCTCACCCTGATTTGTCCGCGAAAGAACAGAAATTGCCTCCGCCTTCCGTTTCGCATCAATCAACTTGTTTCAGTAGGTACCCGGGCCTAAGTAATAGGGGCTTCGACTGTGGTCATGAATGTCTCCTCTGTCAAAAAATGCTAACTTCCCAAAAAATATCTCACACGGACAACGTATGATTCAAACTTAGACTACTGCAGGTTTCCGCAGCTTTGTCTCCAGATTTTGTGCGACAGCATCGATAAATTCTTCTGTGTTCAAGTAGAACTCCCTGGTTACCCTGCATAAACCGTGAACCAATTCATCAGATGAAAATGGCATAGAAAAGATACCATAATAGTTTCACATCACACAACTCCAGAGGAAACTGACATAGTATCGTGTAAAGATCATGCTTACTTTGGTCCGTGGATCAAGATGGCAAGATCCTTGGTCATTTTTCCAGCCTCCACGGTCTCGATACACGCAGCCTCCAATTTGTGAACAAAATCGATTAACTTGTCGTTGTTATCTAGTTTGGCTCTGAATATCATGATTAGCAAATAATGGTTTATAAGTTGAAACAACAATAGAACAACAAGCAACCAGAGTGCATACAAGCAGCAAAGATGAAGGGGGAAAATTAGTAGAACGGTAAATGTGTAAGATCATAAAAATGCATTGACACGGAACATTGATGAAATAATCTTCCACAGCATGCTTATCTCAAACTAAGAAATCGATATAACATTTGGACCAAAAGTCTAGTGATCCTGTCCATCTTTCCCTTCTGAACAAACATTCACAAAATGCAAGTCAAAGATAACCTTGCTATCTCTACCTGTGAAAAAGTAATAGTCTCGTGTTGGCACTATATGTTCCATTCAGTGTCAGGAAAACAATTGCAGCAGGGCTCAACTAATATATTTGAAGTATTCTATACGACATAGATCACAGAACCAGCAGGCAAATACTTCCAGCAACATAGCAAGTAACTAACAGAACCCATTATAGACAGAGGTGAACAGGAGGGTAAGTAACAAATGAAGTATCAGAATGCACCTATGTTGTAATCCTCTTGTCCATGCAAATATAGAAGCAATGCTATTGGTACTAGTTTCTTGACCCTTCTGATGTAGACGGAAATGACGAGTTACAGTCCCATGAGCAGCCTCAGCTTCCAAAGTCTTACCATCAGAGGATAACTGCAGAAAATCATTGTCATCAAGAGTTCCTAAGCTCTCAAGATCAAAGTAATTGGACAGAAACAATAAATAGTGAACTCACCAGGACAGAGCTCATGAGACCCAAAGAGCCAAATCCTGCATATAATACAAACCTCTTCAGTAAAGAACTATCAAACCCATCTATTTCAAATCAGATCTGCGATTGTTATGACAAAGATAACCAGCGGATCCTTGTTAAAGCAACCAAAAGTTAGAATAGCTTTACAAAGGACAGCTTCACAGCACAGAATTTCAGGTATTTAGGGAATACTGGATGCTCTAGAGGTCCAAAAAGATTGCACACTTACCATTCCACAGCATTCTATTCAGTAGCTTATATTCAATTATCCAAATTCTATTTTCCACTTTGCCCAGGAATCGTATTTCATCATAATATGTTCTGGATAAAATTTATCTAAATAAATAATTATCTGAACAGAAGGGAAAAAGCTAGGTGAAAACACAAATAAATTATGCGAGAACGATTAAAAGTGCAAAATTCAATAATTACTTACATTGACACTATTAATCCCCATACTACTACGTGTACTCTCCTTCTTTCTTTTTTGTTTTTTTTGGTTGGAGAGTAGTGGGTGGAAGTGTTCATGGAGGATGTATCCAAATTTTCTGATTCACGAGATTCCTGTAAACTAACTACAGCACAATCTCATCCCATTATCTACAGCAAAGTTCAATATTTTATTTTTATTTTTTGGTTGAAAAAATTCAATAGGTTGTTAACTATAATTTTCCATTATATAATGCAGCCATATGCAGCCACTCCCAACGATAGAAAATTAAACATACCTTGAGCAAGTAAATCACTCTGCACATCTCCATCATAGTTCTTGCAAGCCCAAACATAACCACCATCACTTTTTAGTGCATAAGCGACCATGTCATCAATTAAACGATGTTCATACCTGCAATCCCCTAAGATTAAAGTCAATCTGATAGGAATATGTGCTGTACGTCCATAAATAAGAATATGTAAGACACATACCATATAGAATGTTCCTCGAACTTGTCCTTCCACTTCTCTTCATATACCTCCTGGAATATGTCCTTAAATCTGTAACAATCTGTCTATGTGAATTTCTTGTGCATGGAAATCAAATTGACAAACATCATAACAGGTCAAAAGAAAATGTACAATGACACCAGACGTACAAGAATGATATGCAAAAGTCACTGACCTGCCATCATATATCTTTAGAATGGTGTTTTTGGTGCTCAGGTAGAGAGGCCATTTTTTTGAAAATGCCATAGACATTGATGACTCAGCAAAGGCTCGAATGGACTGTGAGCATTTGACAAGAATACAGCAATGAGTCTCTAAAATCTGACACGCCACAATCTAAATATTAAAATGATAAAAGGAAAAACAGACAAACCTCTTCAACATTATACATTGCAAGGGCCACACCAGGACCTTTAAAATGGTAAACATCGAGCTCCAATGGGGCATTCCCATCGTCTGGGACTAAGTATCATAAAAAATGGTCTCGTCATTGAAAATCGAGAAGTAATGGCCTTTTAAATACAAAAGATCGTCAAATTCATCTTACCAAATACCATTTTGAGCTTTCCTGCCCCACTAATAACAGTATCAGTAGCACGATATTGATCACCAAATGCATGTCTACCAATACAAATGGGTTTTTTCCAACCTGTGCATTTGACAGAAAGATTAAAACTGTTTTGTACTGCTCACCAAACTCCAATTCTACACCAGAAGCAAAGGCATACCAGGAACAATTCTGGGAATGTTCCGGCAAAGGATTGGTTCACGAAACACAGTGCCTGAAAAGGTAAAATGAATTCACTTAGGACAGTAATTGAAGATGCAAGGGATTGGAGAACAAGTCTCTATGATGGAAGAGACGCCAGATATATCTACAGCAGCCTGAGGATACAGCTTTCATGCTCCGGTGGCAATTAAAGGAACTACAACCACATCCACCAAATCTCATCCCATCAAGTGGGGGCAAACTAAATGGATGCTCATACACATTGCGCTCTGCCTCACGTCATTTTCACTGAAACCCAATTCTCGTGGTCTTTCGTTATAGTCAATTAAAAGAGACTAATAGAACATATCAAATCAAAAGCTCAACGAAGTAGATAAATGATTGTGGACTTTCTTTCATTAGATAACACTTGAAAAAAATCTTCTAATTTATCTCTCTCTTAAATTATCTTTCATCTACACATATTTGATAATTTCGTGTTTCCATTTCATGCAGTCAAATGACAGTAAGTCAGCACCTTAGTTCTACAAATTCTGCCACCAAAAGATTCTTCTGATCCACTTCTCTCTTTAAAATGGCAGAGAGACATTAAAAGAACTGAATGTGTCCCAATAAAAAAAAATAAAAAATAGAAAAAGAAGAAGAGGAAGATTATTGCTCACATGAAACTCAACTACTTACCATATTGTCAGCACAAATCAACTTTTTCTCATGAACGACTATGAAGGGACATTCTATTATCACAGGAAGAAACTTGCCCATGAAGGAACATAAACGATTCTATTTGAAATACATTCATAAGTACTGAAAACTTAAGCACTGAACTTAAAAATGTCGACAATCTTAGGTGCTGAAATAAAAATGAAAAGTTGTTTGATAAGGAATGAAAAATGACCCTAAATGTTGTTGACCTATTACCGAACATGAAATTGTGATCATTAGTGGTGGCTTTTAGCAATATAATTTGAAAGATTCTAATTACCATTAATTAGTTCTTCTTTTGAACGATTTGAATGAAATCCCTTCCTTTACTAAATACTTTAATTAAATTTTTTTACATAATCGAATCCTTTAAATCAAAAATGTAATTGGGCTATAGCATGCATAGTCTCATTAAGTGCTAAATTGTCAACTTTCAGTACTTAACTGGGTTGTCAAATAGGCTATAACTATAAAATGCCGTCCCAATAAAATACTCATCAACCCTCAATGTAGCCTCCAATTTCCATCCATAAGAAATGCAATAATTTATTTGCAATTCAGCATTCAAATTTTCATAAATGACATGAGTCTTCCTTCAATATAACAGACCATTTAAGATGTTTCTGATTGTGCCATTGGGACTCCTCCACATAGACTTCAAGCCAAATTCTTTGACTCTAGTCTCATCTGAAAAATAAAACATTCAGGAAGAAAAAACGAGTTAGAGCCTGTAACTTTGTCTAAATAAATTAACTGCAACTAGATTGCACATTAAGGCACTTGTTCTCCACTCCAAACATTAAGGGTAGCAGAGAAACAACTTGAGAAGTCTATGAAATCATAGTTTATGATGGCATTATGGTTACAATGCAAGAGATTGAAAAGCTTGAAGCAGGAGAACAAACCAGGGGTAATTGTAGCACACTTCACAGCCACATTGTACCTGCAACACAAAAACTAATAGAATTCAATCTCCATCTCAAAGAAATAGACAACTAAACTACTAAACCGCACGTAAACCTTCTCTTTAATTTCCACATGGATTTGAGAAAAGAGATGACACTTTAAAACTTAACATGAGATCAACAAAGAGAACAACAACAACTCTTGAGTAGAATGTGCAAAGCTCCACCATTGGTAATGTTCATATTATTGTTGTCTATATTATATTCTAACATCAAAGTCCTGCTTCCAGAGCCATCTAAGCAAAAAATGCAGTGAAGCACCAGGCAACATCCAACACATAATTTACACAAGAAGCATAAAGCTTCACCAATTCAATTGATGTCTTAGCAATAGCTTCAGCATCAGTTACCCATTTCAAACTACTTACTTGAGAGCAGCTTCAGCACTTTCTACAGTGACTCGGTCCTCGGTCGCATCCCGATTCAATATCCCCAAGTCGTAATATTTAATATCCAAATCCAAATAAGGGAATATAAGCTGCAATCATGTAGACCATAAGGCCAGGAGACATTAAACAAGCAAGCAAGCCAAATAAAAAAAAAAAAGAACATACATTTGAAACATATCCAATTCATACTTTTTCTTTAATCATGCTCCAAATGATCCTCGTCATCTCATCACCTAAACGTCGAAAAGAAAAGAACAGTGAGTTGAAAACTTCAAAAAAAAAAAAAAAATGGGAGCACAACTAGAAAATCTACTCTCCATTTTCCTCGTCCAGGGACGAAGAAAGCAGGAGAATCAGAAAAACTGTTCCGGGAAAACCGATGCTTTCGTAACTTCTACTTCCATTTCACATCGGTTTCGAATCTTCCTGAGCAGAGCGCTACGGTACGGACGCTCCGCGTTCGACACGAGTTGACTTTTCGCGAGCGCGCGGCGGGGTGTAACTCACCGTCCATTTCGACGATCGGATTCCCGACCTGGATCCTGTCGAGCGAGGGCGAAGAAGCGAAGCACCGAAGCGAGACGCGAGCGAAGCCGCCGCAGAATTGCACGCGGGTCCCGCCGACGCCGCCGCCACCGCCGAAAGGAGGCGAGCCGGACGATGAGCCGAGCCAGAGGCTAGGGCCCGCGGCGGGAGGGCTCGATCGGAACCTCGACGACAGCATGGTCGCGCCGGCCATGGCGCCTCCGAATCGGGGCCTGGGTTTTAGCATTGCGGCCGAGAGTTTTGAGTTTCCGGCTTTATAAATCTCGCCGCCGGCGAGGGGAACTGGGAATCGGGAAGAGTGCGGGGGATACCGTGTCCGTGTCCCCACCTTAAAGCATCGTTCGACGTTTCTCGGGGACGCCACCTCCGGCAATTTCGGCCCGGCCCGGCCCGGCTCCTCTCACGGGCCCCTCAAGGCACGATTCCTTCATGGGCCCGGGCCAGGCCGTTTCGGGCCGCCTATGTTGTTGGCCCAAATATGTAGCTTTTTTTTTTAGCAAGAGGCCCAGATGTGTAGCTCCGAGGGGAGAAAACGAGAAACTTAGGCCCTGTTTGGTAATCATCCAAACAGTGCCAAATTCCGAAATTCTCGATTCTTTGTTCCTGGAATCGTTTATTGCCAAGAATCGCGTTTGGTAAAATTTTTGTTCTTAACGATTGGGAATGAATTAAAACAAAAAAAAAAAAAAGTTGATTCTTGTTCCCTAATGAATTTGAGAATCAAAATCAAGAAATTTTCTTCTTCCCTTTGGCCAATCTCGCGATTGCCGTCCACCACCAGCCCGCCACTGTCCCCCGTCTGCCGCCGTCTGCCGCCGTCGTACGCCGGTCCGACGAGCTTGCCGGAGGCTCGCTAGACCAGGGCAAGGTCCGGCGAGCTCGCCGAGGCAAGCCCGGCCCACCACACCATGGCGAGGCTCGGCCTCCCTAGATCTAGCGAGGCCGAGCCTCGCCGGGGGCCGGCGGGCCTCGCAGGGGGGCGGGGGGGCAAGCCTCGCGACGCCCGCCCCACCAAGTGGCCGGGCGAGGCTCACCCGGCCCGCGGTGGCCCAGCAAGCCTCGCCCAACCCCGACGAGGCCGCCCGCCACCCTGGCGAGGCCAGATCTCGGCGAGGCCGAGCCTCGCCCACCGCCGACGAGGCTCGCCGACGAGGGTCGGCCTCGCCGAGGGCCGGTGATGCTCCTGGTGAGGTTGCCGCCGAAGAAGAAGAAGAAGAAGATGAGAAAAAGAAAAGAAAAAAAAAAAGGAAATGAAAAAAATGAAAAGAAAAAAAAAAAGGAAAAAAGTAAAAAAGTTATTTAAAAATTAAAAGAAATTGATTTGGAACAGAATTAATGAACACGGTACCAAACGCAATTCTATTCCGAATCGAAATTTTGGACAGTTACCAAACGGCTTAAAATGCTTAGAATCGGTTCCCTAAAATGAATAAAGAATCGCCCGATCGAATCTACTCCCGAGAACAAAATCGTTACCAAACGCGCCCTTACACTCGAGATTTTTTGGTAAATGTGGTACAGATATACTAGTTAGAGATAAATATGATATTAGCATATGAATTTGAGATTTTTTTGTCACATAGAAATTATTTTTGTATAAACGTGGTATTGATGCACCTATTTAATGCAAAAGTGGCACAAGATGAATAATTTCATAAGGTAGTATGACACGGAAATTAGTGTGGCATAAATGAATTGATTTTGAATTTTTCCTAATATTAATCCTTAAAAAAAAGTTTTTTTTTTTTTCGTTTCGGCTCTCTTGGAGGGCTCTTTTTGTAATTTTATCTTTCAAGTCACATAAATGAAGAAGAATGATGGATTTCTCCATGAAATTGTATTGTCTATTAACTTCTCGTGATAGGAAAAGATATGGCTATAGTTGAAAAATCTTCACGAGAAAGTAAGGAAAAGACAAAAAGAAAATCCATGTGTTGTCAAAGCAAAAAATTGCACAAAGTCATGGAAAACTTACTATTTATGGGGGAATTTTGGAAAAGAGGGGGGAAAGGATTTTAAAATTTATGTAAATAAGGAGGTGAGGAGGGAGGAGGAAAAAAAATTTAGTGAACATTTAATTACATTTGCAATCCTTGTCATGAGAAAAATTTTCCCCAAGCGTAGCAAGGCGTGAGAAAACAAGGAGGCGAAATCGACCAAATCATCCCTAGTCACTTTGGCTTTGTTTGGTAATCATCCAAACATAGCCAAATTCTGATTCTTTGTTCTCGATAGTAGTTTGGGAATGGAATTGTCTTTGGTAAAAAAATTTCTCCATGGAACAAATTTGGAGTAGAATTAAGAATTAAAAAAATAAAATTGATTCTTGTTCCGGGAATTAAAAAAAAAAGAATAAAAAAGTGGAACCTTCTCTCCCCTCCTCTATTGCTGTTCACCACTATTTGTCACTGCCTGTTACCACCGTTCGTCGGTCACTGGCAACCAATCCAACGAGCTCACCGGAGCTAGAGTGAGGTCCGACGAGCTTGCTTGAGGCAAGCCCAACCCCGCCAGTGGCCAGGCGGGCCTTGCCCAGCCCCGGCGAAGTCGTCTTGACCATCGACGAGGGCTAGGCGAGCCTCACCTAGCTACTGATGAGGCTCGACCAACGAAGGCCGACAACGCTCTGGTGAGGTTGCCGGTCTGAAGAAGAAGAAGAATAGGAGAAACAAAATATAAAAAAAAGGAAAGAAGTATAAAAATTATTTAAAAATTAAAAGAAATTGATTTGGAATAAAATCAATGAGCACGGTACCAAATGCAATTCAATTCCATAATTAAAAATTTTAAACAATTACAAAACGGCTTAAAATGCTTAGAATCTATTTCCAGAACAAAATCAAAATGAATAATTTCTAAATAGAATCTACTTCCGGGAACAGAATCGTTACCAAACGCACCATTTTCATCCTTGCTTTGAAATTCATTTTTTATGAGTATCATCAAATTCATTCAAAACTTAAAAAGAAGAAGAAGAAGATGTGCACGTTTGTTTGCTCAAGTAATACTATCAAAGATGTCAAGCGGTAGCATCAAATGTGTATTTATTTAGGGAAATGACATAAATGGTCAATGAATTTTTGTCCAATATGTAATGTGGTTAATGGACTCTAATTTATTTAATATAATCATTGAAATTTTGATACATATTAAATTTAATTCATAAAATATGTGAAAATGTTTAATCCTATCTCTGATATTTAATTAATTGAATGAATATTTTAAATATTTTCATTTCGTTCAGGAACAACATTAAATATTTACCAAAAATTCAGAAATTATATTGAACAAACTAAAATTTAATGATTGCATTAAACATTAATCTAAATTTTAGGGACCACATTGCATTCCTTAGAAAATTTGTTCCGAGGGTAGAAAGGTGCCAAGTAACCAAGGAGGCGAAATCAACCATATTCATCCTCAAACACTTTTTATCCTTGCTTTGAAATTCATTTTTTAGGAGTATCATCAAATCCATTCAAAATTATGAAAAAAAAAACTGGACATCTATTAACACTTTTAAAGATATTACGCAATGGCATCAAATGTGTATTTATTTAAGGAAAATGACATAAATGATTTATGAACTTTTACTCAATGTGTAATGTGATAAATAAAATTTAATTTATTTAATGTAGTTTATGAACTTTTGGTACATGTTGAATTTAATTTATAAAATATGTAAAAATGTATAATATTATCCCTAATATTAAATTAATAGAAGGGCTACTTTGAACATTTTCATTTCGTTTAGGAACAGCATTAAATATGTATAAAAAATACAGAGATTATATTAAACAGATTAAAGATTTAGAGATTACATTTGAGTATTAAATTAAAATTAAGAGATCATGTTGCAAATCAAATTAAAATTCATAAACTATTTATTTATCATCCATTTTCCCTCGCGATGCAACGGCCGGATTGAAGATGAATTCCACATCCTGGCCGCGACGCGCGAACACGAAAGATCCCGTGGTGCGCACGTCCGCACCAGATTTTCCCCTTAAACCCTCGCTTGATTTCTAGTACCTCGTCTTCTTCACTCCTCACTGACCGGCGGGAACTGGCGCTAAATTTCCCCTTCCCCCTTAAACCCTAAACCTCCGCCGACCGCGACCGCCGCGCGCCACCGCGCGCCGCCGCCTTCTCCCAACTCCCCGCTCCCCGAAATGGCCATGGCTTCCATCGCGACGAGAGCCAGGAAGCCGAACCTCCTCCCCTGGCGGTCCCTGAGCTTCCGCGCGACCCGCGGTGGCCGCCTCGGCCTCGCCTCCTTCTCTTCCTCCTCTTCCACGCTGTCCGACCCCGAGCTCGAGCCGCCGCCGCCGCCGCCGCCGCCGTCGCCTTCTCCCGCCGCGGGTGCCAAGGTCCTGGAGAGCTTCACGGAGGAGTTCGAGATCGGCTCCCGCCTGATCACGCTCGAGACCGGGAAGATCGCCCGGTTCGCGAACGGCGCCGTCGTGCTGGGCATGGAAGACACCAAGGTCCTGTCCACCGTCACGTCCTCCAGGGGCGATGCTGTCGGGAGCTTCTTGCCTCTCACTGTGAGTTCCGTGGCGCTTCCTGTTTAGTTGCATTGTAGCTCAACGTGAAGTGCCGTGCTTGCATTTTTTTTTTTTTGTCCTTAGCTCTATCAATGTATATTTTCTCCCAATTGACTCTTTATTGTTTTCCTCGTTGGCGTGTTTGATCTATTTCTCTGATTATTTGTCCGCGTAAAGACGTATTTTTTGATATTTTGGGCTTGGGGGAGAATGAGATAGAAGATGTTAGTACGTACTTGGCTCGTTTTGGGCATTTTGGCCGGTCATTGTATGTTCGAGCTGATATTGACAGCTCAGCATGCCTTATTGAGCTTGGTTTGATACGTTCGTGATTGAATAATTGTTATGGGCATAATTTATTTTGTGCAATTTGCACGCCCTCGTGTGAATACGGGTCATATTTCAGTTTCATAGCGGTGATGGTGAAATGGCTTCTGTTGAAGTCATGCTCATGTGATGGGCTCCTTTTATTTTGCTTGTCACACTATATAACATTATCGAGCTGGCCGAACAAACGATTTCCACAAGTTAGATACTGGCAAAATAAAAAATGCATTGGTCATGACCTGGCTTTCTATAGCCTCCAGAAATGAAAAGGAAATGCTTATGGTCTTGATGGTTCAGAATCATCCTGTCGTGCCAGTGCTGGAGCTTGTTAGCAGTTTTCTGTGCTTATGCAATTTTTTTTTTTTTTTTTTCAATAACTGAGGGGGAAGTGGCAATTTTTGCTCCATCTGTATATGTGATGAAGTTCATCATTTTCTCTCAAAGGTTGATTATCAAGAGAAGCAGTATGCCCAAGGTCTGATCCCAAAAACATATACGCGGCGAGAGGGTGCTCCAAAAGAGCGTGAACTTTTAGTTGGTCGACTTATTGATAGACCAATAAGACCGTTATTTCCTGCTGGGTTTTTTCATGAAGTCCAGGTAAAACTGCTCTTTAATCCTCTAATGTTCTTTGGCTGTACATGGAATTGTGTTTTCATTGTCTCTTAATTATGTTTTGTAATGCATAGGTAATGGCAAGCGTTCTTTCCTCTGATGGGAAACAAGATCCAGATGTAATGGCAGCTAATGCAACATCTGCTGCTCTTATGTTATCAGATATCCCTTGGGGAGGTCCAATTGGAGTGATACGCATAGGGAGGATTTGTGGGAAGTTCATCATTAATCCCACCATGGAGGAGGTGCTTCTTGCATCGATTGCAAATTCCTTGATAATCAACTAATCATATCTGTTGTTGAGAGCTATTGCCTATTTTAGACATTTCAGGGTTGCACACGTTCCTCTCCCTTTAAATTTTTTCCCTCACATAATACTTTCATCACCTAGACAATTTTGATTATCAACTTCAAACTAGTATCCCAACAATCATTAGCTGTCATCTGTTCATATTTCTTCAAAATATATTTTTGAAAATCCAAGGATTGTGGGTATGCAACAGAAAGTAGAAAGGGCAATTGTGGTTTTCTGGTAATGTGCTGTTTGAGCTCATGTCAACTCATTATTTATTTATTTATTTATTTTTGGTAAGGGATGTCAACTAATTAGTTGTTTTAATTGATACATGTGCTGTGGGATTGATTATCTTGAAACTCATGATATCCCTTACTTCCATTTATGCACCATATTTTGTTTGTCTTGGAGGATGACACATTTCATACTTCTGATAATAGAAAACTTGGTGACGTGCTAATGGATTATAAATGTCTATCTTTCAGCTCAATTTAAGTGACCTGAAATTACTATACGCATGCACAAAGGACAAAACTTTGATGATAGACGTGCAAGCTCGTGAGATATCAGAGAAAGATTTAGAAGCTGGCTTGAGACTAGCGCATCCAGAGGTGAATTGCACACCTGCAATTCTTTCTGATTTCTTTTTGATTTATGTGTAACTAATATGTATTTGTTGTTGTATCAGGCTGTGAAGTACCTTGAACCTCAAATGAGATTGGCTGCGAAAGCTGGCAAAACTAAGAAGGAATATAAGCTGTCTATGATCTCAGATAGAACTCTCGAAAAAGTTCGCAACCTGGCAGAAGCTCCTATTGAAGCTGTTTTTACTGATCCTTCATATGGCAAGGTGCTCAACATAATGAATGGGAGGGATCTGTAGCATCCTCTAAATTTTCTTTATTGGTTACAATTTCTGTTTATTTGTAGTTATCTAGAAATTATCAGTCTTACTTAATGTTTCGCGCTTTTTGGGTCTTTGGCATTTTGCATATCAGTTTGAACGTGGAGAAGCCTTGGACAACATAACCCAAGATGTAAAAAAAGCACTTGAAGAAGAAGGTGATGAAGAAAGCTTATTGGTGTTGCCTAGAGCAGTAGATACTGTGAGGAAGAAGGTAAGCTCTAATTTCTAATGTACCATAAACTTGCGATTCTTTCTTTCTAATGATCACATGAATGCTAATTAGGATACTGAATATTCATTGTGATAAATGGTCTGTCATGGGTGTTAGACTTCGTATATACTGTTCATTGCACTGTTGACTTTTTCCAGTGATTGCCGACCTCATTTCGTGAAACACGTCAGGTTGTCCGCAAGAGGATAATTGCAGAAGGACTTAGAGTTGATGGCAGACGCCTTGACGAAGTCAGACCTGTGTACTGCGAAGCTGGCTATCTGCGTATGTTGCAGGGATCATCGATATTTTCTCGCGGAGATACGCAGGTCATTGGATATAATTAAGAAGAAGGAAAAAAGGAGAATGGGCTATATAGTGGCCTGGATTACATTTAAATCTTTGCATGAGCTTCCATTTGATATTTGCAGGTGCTTTGTACTGTGACAATTGGTGCCCCAGGGGATGCTCAAAAGTTGGATTCAATTGTGGGTCCCCCAAGCAAGCGTTTTATGCTTCATTATACCTTTCCGCCATTTTCAATTAATGAGGTTGGCAAAAGAGTTGGGCTAAATAGACGTGAAGTTGGGCATGGTAATTTCTTTTACTTGCCTATCAAATTATGAAAAAGAGTACGTTTCTCGTTGTATTGATCAACCCCTGTTTGAAAGATTTTAGCATGTTGAGATGAGGTTTTAAGATGACTTCCTGTTCATAATTCCCTCTAAGTCAAGTGTATTATAGTGTCATTGGGAAAAAGAAATGGTAATTAATTGTGCCTAAACATCTTTAATAATTTTCACAATTCTTAATTTTCTAAATTAAAATACATTAATTATCATTGACATTGTGCTAAAGGTGTGCATTTGATCTTATGAAAGAATATCAGCAGCCGCATCATGTAATCATCAGAAACTTTGTGATGTATGTGAAGGACCATATATTTGGATACATTCATGAGAGAACTTTGTGATTTCTACACGTACTCTGCAACCAATGCTGTCAGAGAACTCTGAAAGTATATTTTTGGTTGGACAAAAGAGCATTTCCAGATTCTCTATGCCCACTCTGATGTGATCCTGAACTCGACTGCAAATATGGTCCATGTTCCAGTTGGTATCATCTCAATGCTTATTGCTTTTTGCGGAGCCATACTTGGCTTTTGCAACTGTTCAAAGAATATTGGATTAGCAACACGTTCTCTATATGAGAGTTTCATGGATTTGGAGCCTTTCCTCATTCCCTTACTCTTGAAGAACTACCGTCATCTGAGACCATTTGAATTGTTAATGGGGATAAAAAAAGTCAAGTTGTAGCTTGGAACTACATGAAAATTAGACTGTCAATTAACAATCTTGACATTTTAATGCTTCTAATGTTAATTCCTTTTTGAGCCAGTTCAACAAAAAAAATTGGTTCTTTATCATTTTTGTAAAGCTTTCACCATCAATAGCATGTTGCTAACATTGTATCTTTTGGAGGTACCTTTTTAAATTGTAGAAGTAAATGATTTATGTTTGGGATCTCAGAATAACACCATCTTGGTCACTTATTTGCAGGAACTCTAGCTGAGAAAGCCCTCCTTGCAGTTTTACCTCCTGAAGATTTCTTCCCCTATACTGTGCGTGTTAATTCAGAAGTCATGGCCTCTGATGGTTCAACGTCAATGGCAACTGTCTGTGGAGGTATCTGAGCATTAATTTTCTACTACACATGGCTTACTTGAAAAATGTGCAATCTTGTCTGAATATGTGTTTGCATTATTTTCTGAGTATGATGTCTTCTCTTGTGTAGGCAGTATGGCGCTCATGGATGCTGGCATTCCATTAAGAGAACATGTAGCAGGTGTTTCAGTGGGTCTTGTCAGTGAAGTTGATCCAGTGACGGGGGAAATAACTGATTACCGGATACTTACTGATATACTTGTAAGGGTTACTATTGTTTGTTTCATTGGTGTTGATTATGTAAAGCAACATAGTTTTAGTTGATACTCAATAGAGAATCTTTTAAAACCTTGTCCACCTGTAGGTTTATCCTTTTCTGTAAAATTTTGTGTACTTCATGTATGCCTTAGTTAACTTTCGTAGTTATGGTGCAGATGCTTCTTTTTTTCCTGCATTTTGTGAGGAATGGTCCTGCAAGTTAACTTGATCATTGCTATCTTCCTCATGGTGTTTGATGAGCATGTCCTTTTCTAGGGTCTGGAAGATCATCTCGGAGATATGGACTTCAAAATTGCTGGCACTAGAAAGGGAGTTACGGCTATTCAACTGGACATAAAACCAGCTGGAATACCTCTGGACATCATTTGTGAATGTTTAGAACCTGCTCATAAAGGTCGTCTGCAAATTTTGGGCCACATGGAGAGAGAAATCAGATTACCGCGTACCCAAGATGATAGAAATACTCCTCAATTAGGTCTACTTTTTGACTGTTCATAGCCCGATGTTTCATTAGTATGAAATGTCATGCTTTGACTGAAATTTCATTATTTGAATCCAGCAACTCTGAAGTTCGGCAATGAAGCTCTCCGTCGTTTGATTGGCCCTCTTGGTGTTTTAAAGAGAAGGATTGAGGAGGAAACAGGTTTGTTCAAGAATTAAGTTTTGTTTATAAGAGACTGCAATAAGTTTGTGTGCATAGGATATCCTGATGACACCTGGCCAATGTGACTTTATCAGATGGCTATATATTTGATAAATAAAATAAGTTCATTATATGGCAATAAAAGATGTACCTTAAGACATGCCAAAGGGGCAAAACCAAACATCACATCAGCCGAGAGCCTGATTGGACTGACTTTTGCTTTAGTTTTTAGTTCTTGTTTAAATCTTGTGGGTTTTATGAAATGTCTGTAGAATTATCCATTGGAAAGGTAACCAACCATACATCAACCAGCTTCATGATGGATTGATTACTTCTGTAGGAGCATAGCCATCTTATTTTGTCACTTTTATTTCCATAGTGTCTTACTTTCATCAACAAACCACAAGTTAGAAGCAATGCCAAAAGCTGCAGTAGAGAAGTTCCTTTCTGGAGCAATAGAAGCCTCGCCTCTTAAGATTTATATGCTGTTGATTTCTTAACAATACTTTAGCTGGGTGAAGAATGTTGCTTCTTACCAGTCTATGACATGGTACCATACAAGTGGACTTCTGTAGATTATTTTGTCCAACAAGATACATTTCTTTAGTAATGTTTGGCACCATGTACATTCTATAATGGATTATTAGTGAGGAGGCCATGTCCATTCTAATTGTTAAAAAAGCGAAAATGAGCCATTTCACGAGCAAAAATTATTAGCTGATACCATGAAATATGTATGTTATCCCGTGTGGCTTTTCTCATGTGATTTGGTAAGCTCATTGGAGCTAGTTGAATGTTCATACATATCCTGCCGAGAAGACACTTCCTATCTTGCTGCTTTTGTGTTTTCTTCTTCTTCTTTTTTTGTATTTGACCTTTATTTTATGTTGCTCATTGTAACTGGCAATATTAAAAAATCCAGGTGCACGATTATCTGTGAGTGATGGAACACTGACCATAGTTGCTAAGAACCCAACTGTAATGGAGAAGGTGCAAGAAAAGGTATGTCATGTGATATTTGTTTGGCTTAAATATGGAAGAGCCAGGTTTCCCTGGTGTTTAATGTTCTTGTATTGTGCCGTGACATCAAATGATAAAGCAATGATTGGATTATCAAATTTAGATGCTGTTCTGTCCTCTATTCAGCATATTTCCATGAATTCTTCCGGGGGCAGACCAACTGAACCAATTTGTTTGAGTGCATATTCACTCAGCGCAATCAAATCTTTCTAACCAGTGGAGTACCTGATAATTTAAAGTGCTTAAACCATCAGTACATTGAGGATAGACAGTTGTGCACATGCGTTCACACATGCATACAGTCATGTGTACTGCCCTTGTGTTCCCACTCACAGAGAAAAGCATACGCTCAAGCATGCACACACCACCATGCTTATGCCCACTGATGATAGTCAGTGATCTCATGTAAAGTTTCCTGCATTAGCTGGATATAGTTACATTCTGGAACTGATGTGTGCTTGAATATTTTTAGTTTAAAAGTTCTATCTCTTTGGGTATATTTCACCTTCTGTGCTAAGACTCATGGGCACCTCTAGTGTTTTGACTGAAACGTCAAAATGTTCCTTCCAGGTGGCATTTTCAGCCGGAAGCCAGATCATTATTTTGATTAGTTAATATTAGAGATGTTTTTCTAAAGTTTTCGACATTAGAAACTGAGTGGGAGTGGGGATTTCACTTGTTTAAAGTATGGTGAATTGCTTCATGGAATAGATTGCATTGTTTGTTACACGAAATGGTCTTGATGTGTCTGTTAGTTTACATTTTTTTGACCCAACAATTCTCTACATATTGTTTTTGGGTTTCTGTACCAGGGGAATTGACTTATTATGACATTTTTGGATAAAGAAATCACAGTTGCTCTCTTCTCATGTCCTCAGATTGAATTTACCGTTGGCCGTGAGATGGAGGTTGGAGGTACTTACAAAGGCATTGTAACTTCAGTCAAGGAATATGGTGCTTTTGTGGAGTTAAATGGTGGCCAGCAAGGCCTGCTGCACGTTTCTGAGTTATCACATGAACCGGTATGTAAGATGGAGGAGCGTATCAACTACCCACCTGTTTCTTTTTCTATGAAATCTAATGGTTTCTTGACCTTTTGATCTTCTTGATAGCATTATATAAAAGTTGGCAAATTGGAGAATTATTCCCCGTTTGACAGATGATTTGTTGTTCAGTTATAATTGGTAGCATTAGAATTGTCCTTAATTGTTGCATTGGTCAAATGTTTGAACAATGTCAAGGTACTCTATCTCGTTACCTTGAAATTGTTCAATAAAGTTGCTGGAGAATATCCGCGATTACTTTTACCGTTTATCTATATCTGTATCAATAAAATGTTGGATTGTGGATATTTTCATTGAGACTTGTCTACCCCTCTGAATGTGAAATCGTGGCAATGGCTCAAACAAAGAGTCATTGGTTAGTAATGTGTCAGCTTGCTTAAAAAATATTCCCTTTTTTGTATGATTAGGATAACGTTGACATGAAACTTAAAATCCCAATTGATCAGGTATCTCGAGTTTCGGATGTTGTTTCGGTGGGCCAGCAGCTGACAGTCATGTGCATAGGGCAGGATGTCCGTGGCAATATTAAATTATCCCTCAAAGCAACTTCACCCCGACAAGCATCAGAGCCAAATAATGTAGTTAAGCAAGCTGTTCCTATATGGCCGTCTGTCAAAGATGGGCCTAGTAGTCAAGAACAAGATTCCAAGGAAGAGAGTTCTTCCCAAAGCATGGAGAGCTATACATCCCGTGCACCATCTATCTTAATTCGAAGTGCTGCTGAGTGTGAGGAAGAGGAGAAATCTGCTGGTCTGCTTGAAACTCTGAAAAATTCTAAGTTGGTAAGTGCTATGGGAATCTGATAGGAGATAACATGTGGACACTTTATTTGACACTCCATCATCTAATTTCGCTCTATTTGGAATTGTGAAGAGTAAGAAGTCAGCGAGTTCTACTGAGAAGAGAAGCGAATTAAAGTCCACTTTCACTGGAGAAGGTGATGAAGAAACTGAGAAAGAGGCTCCCACTGCCAAGAATTTGAAGCTTGGGATGAGGGTAACTGCCAAGGTCCATAAAGTTCTTGGACGAGGGTTAGTCCTTGACTTGGGTAATGGTGTTCGTGGAATGTACCGGTTTGAGGTATGTATGAACACGGACTACTTGTTGATAATTGCCCATCATATCTCTAATTGCTGTGTTTACAGTTGCTCCTTTAGCATTTTGATGTTAGATGGACAGTGTCATTTAGTGCACTTCCTCAGCAAGCTCTCCCATAAATAGGTCGCCATTTGCCTTTTCTGGGGTTTTCAAGTTCACAATAGGACTCTAGGTGGACTGCAATTATATAATTGAAGGGTTATAGGTGTTTTAAAAGCATTACATATCCTCATTATAAATCAGATACTACCCTCCCTGCAAAATCTTTCCGAGACATCAATTTCTTCTCTAGTCTAGGGCCTGAGATGATTAGTCAAAATATCTTCACTTCTGTAATCCAGCATGTTCACTGAAACTGCGAAAAAATTCATTCCATTCAGGGAGAAGGGAAGGCGGACTATGAAGTAGGTGATTTGCTGAGAGTGGTGTGTACAAGCTTCTCCAGCAAGGGAGTTCCTGTTATGTCTCTTTTGAAAGACGATTAGAGCTGTATATCCTCCTGCCGGCTCAAAGGAAAGAGCCATCAATCGATTGTAGAGGCAATCTCGCTCCAGCTGCTCAGGTGCATGTGTTAGCTGGTCCTAATTTCTGGTGCCAACCCACTAGCGACTCTTCATGAAGCCTCCGGAGATGAGTGAAATGCTCTGGTGCTGCAAGTTTCCCCTTTGTGTTAGTGGGCGCTGATCTCAGGTGCTAACCCGAAACCGAGGGTCCCAGGATCAGACAATGGACTTTGCTAGCCATGAAATTTTTTGTTAGGTAGCTATTGTCACAATATATTTATTCTTTAGCTGCTGTATATTCATAGCTTTGATTTCCAAGACGGCATACTGGAGAACGGTTACTCCAAGCCTGTAAAGGTAGAGCATTTTTTCGCCGGCGGAAATAAAATGCGTTTTCACAGGGTTTTCACGGTATTCACATGCCAAGGTAGTTTTGAATGCTTTGAATGCTCAATATCTTTTCCTCCATAATGTGTCTTCCCTTTGTTTTACCTACATGTTCCCTGCTAGGATTTCTCAGGGATGTTATACTTGTCTTAACGCTCTGTCTTTATGGGAACTTGTGATTTACCTGTGTCGATGATTATAATGTTTTTGCTGCGGATTCGATTAGGTTGGGCATGCAGATGCAACAATAAAAGTACGACGCCTTTTGCCTCGCCTTTGTTCATGGACTCTCGGTATGCATGCACCTGCGCGATTGATGAATAGACCTGCCAAATGGCTCACATATCCATTTTTCTAACCTATATGTGATGGATTTTGTTGTTATATGGATTAGTAATATTTAATAAATGGTTTGTAAATGTATTTAGACTAAATACAATGGATCATGAATGGGTTTAATATGAGTATTACATGAGCACGCAAATTACTTAAACTCAAGTCATCTCTTAATCTCATGCTGGTTCATTCCGTGTTTGCATTTTAGTTCATGTATAAATTTTCCTACACGTATAGATTTGTATTGCATATAAATGGATTAATTTGAGTCGAATCATTTCTGATCCAACCCAACACATCCACATCCAGTTGATAGGTCCACCGATGAACTAAGTCAAACATTAAATTTAAGTTCACATAGCATGGTGCTTGTTGAGGTGGCCTTTAGACTTGAATCGGCGCATGGACTCGCCAAAAGTTGTCGTGGCTTCTTTTAAAAACGCAAGATTACCTTTTCGCCTGTCGTTGCGTGCTGTTTCGCACTGCGGATCGGTTTAGTCAAACGTGGAAATTGAAAAGCCCGCGTATACGGTTGTTGCGAGAGGACGATGGGCGATGCGGATCGAGAGAAGAAAACGCCACGAAAGAACTTTTTGACTTGCGGCGGAGTACGTCTCTTTTGCTTTCCCACTCTTTCCGTATTTGATTCGATCTGGACTTTCACGATATGGGTCCAAAGGAAGTTATCGTCCTTTTGTCGCTTTGTAGGGGCTCCAGTAATGGTTTGATCTGCGCACATCAAAGAACTGAAAAGTGGCTTAGAATTCGTGATTGACTCGGAGACAATTGAGGGGAGACTTGGGGTGTGATTGGGAGAGCAGAACTTCTCAAGATAACCGAGATCGATGCATTGTGATTGGTAAGAGATTTGCAGATGTTTTTTTGTCTTTGGAAAGTTGGAGACACAGAGTGAATAGATAAATTCCAAACGAAAAATGTTAATGATTGTCAAACTGTAACGAGACCCATTTCATTTGGAAATGATCACCCTTTTTGATATGGAAAGGACGGAAGTAAACCGGATTGAATCGATTAGTTTGGAATCAAATCAAATTGAATTGATTTTTTTGTCTCATATATAATTAGTAAGTAATCAATTTTTTTTTTTGGTCCAAATGTAATCAATTGAGTCAACGTAAAAAACAAATTTTCAATTCTACGTCGTCCAGAATTTTTTTAATCCGAATTACTTTGATTTTCTTTGATCTAGCTCGTGAATTGAACTTTGGATTTGATTCGACAACATAAAAGTATATTTTCATTAATCCCTAACATTAGTGATCACCATTACTCTTGGTCAAGCCTAGCTGTTTTTGTTAAGCTTTAGTCACGAATTACTTTTTACTATTCGTGAAATAATAATGGCACGACAACTCGCAGTCGGGAGAGCACAGAGAAAGCACACATAAGTCGGTAAACACAATACACTTACAAAACGAGTTATGTTAAGTGCGCCCTAGCATGCTCTATAGAGAAATACTTTGATTCACAAAGCACCGATTACTTAAAAACACAAGAAAAGCATTGCATTGATAATAGTAAATTTTCTTTATTTAGTTAAAACTTAAACCGTACCACTTGTGACAAATTTACCCCAAACTATTTTTTTTTGACCATCAAAACCCCTAACCGTATACCTTTGAGCCCTCTGTTAGTTTTATTAGAAAATTTAAAGAAATGCTTATAAAACACTCTTTGTCATAATATTTTTGTGATTTTTTTGTGGTATTAATCTAATTTTCGAAAAGTCACAAATCTCAATTTGGGGTTTTTTGTGGTCGAATAAATTAATTTGGTCACTAACGTAAATTTGTCATGAATGTATCGTCACGTATTTTTTATAGTTAATAAATTTATCCTGTCTGCGGTTTGGGTTTTTCACTAATTTTTTGATCATGAAAAACCCTTTTCTTTATTTAGTTACCAAAATTTTATTAGATGCATTTATCTTAAAAATCAAATTTACCCAAAAACACCACAAATAACCAAAAATTGATACATTTGTAATAAATTTGCCTAAGACTAATTTATTCAACTGCCAAAAACTCTAAATTGATACCTCATTTTAATTTTTTTTCCATTGTCAAAATATCTTAAACTAATATTTTCCACAAATAATTGAATTAATACAACTAAAAATTTGTATAATTGCAACAAATAGATAATAAAATCTCAAACTAGTACATTAATAAATTATCACGTGTCATTCAATTAAGTAATTTGATAGTAAAATTTAATGGAAACTAACATAAAATAAATTTGTCACAAGTGTACCAGTTTAGGATAAAATTGTTAAAATTATACAAATTTAGAATTTTTAATGATCAAAAAATTAATTTATGATACATTTACTCTATATATATATCAGTTTAAGAATATTTAAGGTATTAAACCCTACAAAAAAATAAGTCTCGATGATCATTTCCCTTCTTGTGGGAGGGGGCATTAGTGAATTAAAAAGTACAAAAGAAAAGTCAAGACTCGATGGTGAAGGCAAAGTTTGGTGGCACAATTGCTTGCTGCTGCTGGCCGCGGCGGGGTTAGTTCGGGAAGCGCCGGTGGGCCCCCGCGGGCTTTCCCTCCCAGCCGCTGTCCTCGCACTGTCGCACAGGCAGACGGACGGGACGGACGGTGCGTGGGCCCCTCCCCCCCCCAGGCGCGCCCCCACGTGGCATGTCGGTTGGACGTCAGGACTCAGGACAGGACAGGACGGGCGGGGGGGTTTTCCAATTCCTCACTTTTTTCCGCCATCATTCCGAGAGACCACGTGTCCCCTTTTCAGCTACCAAAAAGAAAAAAAAGGCCAAAAAGACGAAGAAAAGGCGATTTTTAACTCGCAACATTACCAAACCCTGGAATGCAATGCGATGCTAATAAGTTGCTAACCTCCTGGTAGGTAAGGATTAGGCAACCCTAGCATTAGCCACCCTCCTTCGTATCGAATATTCAGGAACCCACCCTTTCCATCAGACCCCATTTGCTTTGCCAAAAAAAAATATAAATATGAATCCAAATATGATTTCATTTACATCACTTTTAGTTACCGAAAATAATTTATTATTGACATTAATTTATGTTAAAATATCTTTATACATAATTACATCTTCTTTCGTTTGTTTATTTTCCTGAGTGCTATATTAACATTAAATACTTTTTTATTAATAATTTAGGGACTATAATGAATAAATCAATAGTTAATGAATAATATCGCACATTACATTAAAATTTAGGAATCATTTATATCATTTTCACCATTCTTTATATTTAGAAATGTAGCATATCATGAAATTAATTATATTAAAGTATTGTGGGATTATATGAAGAGATTTGAGATCAGTTAGTTGATAGAAAACTATTTATCAATGTTTTGCTTTTTATGCTCTAATTGTAATGATTTTGCAATAAAAAAAATAGATCACAATTATCTATAAAGATGACGAAGACCGATTGATTACTGGTTGTGCCCAAATAAAAACTATCCAATTATATCGACATCACTCACATTAAACTTATTATATTTATAGGTAATGTTCAGCGAGTGCATGCATGCACTGCATACATACATACATACATACATACAATATACATACATACATACATAAATATGTATAAATAAATTGAATCATTCTATTTCAAATGAGACAGTAACTTGTCGGCTACCTTACCTTCCTCCACATAAGCAGGAGAGCAACGAGCACGAAACACTGCCAACAAAATCTCTCTCTCTCTCTAGCAAGAAACGCAGAGCTTCAATGCCAGCAAGAAGCACGCATGAATTCTGATTGCATGCGCTCTCCGCCGCCGTCTCCCGCCGTCGCCATGCCCTCTCCTTCCTCCTCCGGCTCGTCCTCCGTCGCCGCCGTCTTCTTCTTCTTCTTCTTCTCCTTCTTCACACTCGCGCTCTCCGACCCTCGCATCTTCGAGGCCGGCCTCTCCTGCGGCAACGCCTCCGCCTCCGCCCCCAACATCGTCCCCATGTTCGTCAGGGATATGGAGTCCCTCTCCCAGCTCATGACCACCCGCCACTTCGCCACCCAAGTCACCAGACCCTCCGGCGCCGCCGCCGCCGCCGCCGCCGCCGTCTACGGCCTCTCCCAGTGCCACCGCGACCTCTCCCAGACCGACTGCCTCCTCTGCTTCGCCGCCGGCCGCACCAAGCTCCCCCGCTGCCTCACCTCCCCGGCCGCCCGCATCTACTTCGACGGCTGCTTCCTCCGCTACGACCGCTACGACTTCTTCACCGAGGCCGTCGACCCCGTCTACGACTCCGCGAACTGCACCTCCGACCGCGGCTCCGTCGACGGGCCGGCCAGGGAGGGGTTCGCGGCGGCCGTGGAGTTCGCCGTCGGCAACGCGACTCGGGCCGCGACCGGAGTCGGAGGCGGGTTCGGCGTGGCGGAGGCGGGGGGAGCGTACGCGCTGGCGCAGTGCTGGGAGAGCATCAGCAGCGACGGCTGCGGAGTCTGCTTGGAGAAGGCGAAAACGGCGGTCCGGCGGTGCGTGCCGAGCAGAGACGGCAGGGGGTTGAACGCCGGCTGCTATTTGAGGTACTCGACTGTGAAGTTTTACAGTGACCAAGGAGCGAGCGAGGCTGATCAAGGTGAATAAAAACTATCTTTTTCAATGGAAAACTCTGTTCTCTGTTATCGTGCTCAAATAGAATTGCAATTCTTCTCTGGATTTAGACCTTGAAAACAGATATGTTCGTTCAAGAAATGATTTGTTTCGCGCCTCGCACATCCCGAAATCCTTAGTTTTCCCCATGCTCGCTGCCAATTTTATATCTTGAATTCATCAAACACGTGATCAAGATCTCCTGCTTCCGCAATGCTGAGCTATTCTGCCAGGCATGAACCGTGAACTAGTTTTGTTTTCAGGGTCGTCTTCGATCGGGATCACGGTAGCGGTTGTCTTAGTGGCGGTAGCTTGCATAATGCTCTCTATGTTCGCCGCCTATGCATGCTATGCTAGGGTGTCGAGACTAGAAGGAGGTATGATCATCCGCCGAAATGTTACTTTCTAGGATCATTTTTTTTAGGTGATGTTCTCGTCTGATCTTGTCGACTTCGGCTGCGTGATTCCCAGGCAACATCCATCTCCATAAGATTTCGATCGGCGACAAATCGAGTCTGAATTTCAAATACGAGACGCTGGAGAAGGCGACGAATTACTTCCACCATTTGAAGAAACTCGGGCAAGGAGGTGGCGGTTCCGTGTACAAGGGGACTCTCCCGAATGGCAAAGTCGTTGCCGTCAAGAGATTGATCTTCAATACCAGGCAATGGGTCGATGAGTTCTTCAACGAGGTGAATCTGATCAGTGGCATCGAGCACAAGAACCTTGTGAAGCTCCTGGGCTGTAGCATCGAAGGTCCCGAGAGCCTTCTTGTCTACGAGTACGTTCCGAACAGGAGCCTCGACGACTACATATCCGGTAATTGTTTCTCCTTAAGCGATTCCAACTTGAAGGTCATATATTACGAGTAATGCAAGTGGATCGAATAGGGTCGTGTGGCGATAGAAGTGACGGTGTCGGGTTGTCTTCGCAGACAAGAACAAGATACGGATTCTAAACTGGAAGCAGAGGATGAGTATCATCACCGGCACTGCCGAGGGGATTGCTTATCTACATGGAGGGTGTAAGGAAAGGATCATCCACAGGGATATCAAAGGCAGCAACGTACTTTTGGACGAGAACCTCACTCCGAAGATTGCCGATTTTGGCCTCGCTCGGTGTTTCGGACCCGACGAGACGCATCTTAGCACTGGAATAGCAGGGACACTGTGAGTGTATTGATCTCTTTCTTTGAAGAACTTGTTTTCTCTTAGGAAACCGCACTAAGACATGTCAAGATAGATTCGATACTGCACTCTTCCGTTTATATTCTATAATGAACTGTCAATCGTTAATGTTATTGCCAATTGGATTGCAGCGGATACATGGCTCCCGAATATCTTGTCAGGGGACAACTCACCGAAAAAGCCGATGTCTATAGTTTTGGAGTGCTAGTTCTTGAAATCATTTGCGGCAGGAAAAGCAGTTCCTTCAGGGAGGAGACTGTTTCTCTATTACAGATGGTAGGTCCAAAACGAAAGTCAAATCTTCCTCTAAATCCGATGACTTAAATCCTTTTGCTGACGCTTTGCTCTTGCAATTCATCCAAGGTGTGGAATTTTTACAAGTCCGACAACTTGGTTGAAGCCGTCGACTCCTGCTTGAAAGGCGAATTTCCTGCGCAAGAGGCCTCGAATGTCCTTCGGATAGGACTCCTTTGCACACAAGCTTCGGCTGCCGCTAGACCGTTCATGGCTGAGGTGGTGCAGATGCTGACTCGCGAGGATTTCGCGATCCCGCAGCCGACTCAGCCCCCATTTCTAAATGCCAACGCGTCAGGACCGGCCACCTCCAATAGGTCCTCCGGGATGAGCAGTTTCATGTCGAGTGCAGTGAGAAAGATCAACGCTTCTTACACATCTTCAGAATGCTCGAGCATGCCAAGCCTCGACAAGCAGTCGAGAAACCATGAGTCGACAACGCTTCTTACAAGCAGCCAATACTCGGTCGCTTGAGAACACGGGCATCTGCTCCAACGGCAAATCTCGCAGGCAGTGCCGTTGTCGGCCGCTCTACATGATCAATGAGGTAAAGCACCAGGACTAAAGGCCGTGAGCTCCAGCAAAATTCGACTCGGTTTAACGAAACTTCGCGAGAGCGGTCGACTCCATACTGACTTACAGGACAAGCATCAAGCAGTGAGCTAACTATGATGTGATCAGTTGCAACCCTCTCCTGGAAGGCGCGACACGACGGCGTTGTTTTAACTTTCTCCTCAGTGTAATTACTTCCACAGCCAAATGAAGGAAATTTTTTTCACGTCCGGCAGATATTCTTAAGATTTCACCCGTCGAACATGTAAAGACGAAACCGTGAAAGTCGAAACGGGCGGGTGACATTTTCCTCAGCCGCCCATGTCCGACTCCCGTGTCAAATTTTCTTCAATGAGAAGGGACATTTACAGGTGTGCAATCGGGACTTTGACGAATTAGGCGAGGTGAAAAGGTGGTGTCCAGCTCAGAATTCCTTTTTTGAAACCACAGGCGAAACGGACGCGATGAATGATGAAGGCCCCCCACCGAACGTGAAAGTGAAAGCGAAAGAAGTGCGAAAACGTAACGTGGGCGACAGTGAGGTGGCAGATGGAATGCTATTCACACTTCTCTCACATCTTCACGAAGGGTTAGGTCCGGTGTCTTTATGACCATTTTTGCAGGACCAGAGAGACGTGTGAACCCGAGGCCTGGATTTTTGTCTTTCGGGACTTTGATGAGCTGCCTGAAAATGTTGACCTACCGCACCACGATGGCCATAAGTTCACGTTTCATCGATGTCCTCTCATTGCAGTTCGAGCTGCCGTTGGTTCTTCCGTCCAAACGAACGGAAGAACCACTTCCTCTTGGAAGCAGCTAGAATTGTACGAGGTCCGGTCGGGTTAGTTCCGTCTCCCTGCCCGTCTTGCTGGAGCACGCACCTTGCCGCGGCATGAATGAGGAACGTTGGGAGGGGAATGCCGACCGCGCGATGACAGTACTGATCGTCTCCATCGCCGCACCTCGCGTGGCATGAATGAGAAACCTTGGGAGGGGAATGCCGACCGGGGAATGCCGACCGCGATGACAGTACTAATCTTCTCCATCGCCAAAAGAGGAAAGCGACGGAGATCGGCCAACTGCTTTTTGGGGCGCACTGTGCTTATTGAGCGGACCGCCCCCCCGGCAAAGTTTCATGCTTTTCCGTCAATTGAGAGCAAAGCAGAAAACGACTCGACAAAAAGGGAACCGCCAATGAAACCAGCCCACGCTACGGCAATAGATAGATCACACCGCCTTCACATCAATGGGATGCCCATCAAAGCACCCCCTATCAATTGCTATACAACAGCAGTCCTCTTTCATCCCACATGCGCTTCCCCTTCAAGTAAATTGCAACAAGTTCAAAAGCCATTAATTCGAAAAGCGTTTCTATCATGAAGTATGATTTCGACCTCGGCCACATTGACAATAATCGACAACTACTTCTTCAGCTTAATGGTCAGATCGAACCAAGTTCAAGATGGGCACTCGACCGGCCCTAAAGGAAAAGGACCTTTTTCCATGTTTGTGATACTGGTAGGCTTGTCCCGACTATATAGCTAACACATATGAACCAATTCATCGGCGGGAAACTTTCTTTCCTTCGTTTCACCGTGAAGGATTCATTACAATTCTCTGAGTGGCCAAGCCAAGCCGAAAGCCTCATGGTCCCGCTCGCTTCTTTATATATCTTAAACTAGCTACGTAAGTAAGGGAAATAATCCATGAACATCTAATGCTCCAGTTCACTCCAACAACTTCATAACCTGCGCGTGATGGCCAGATCACACCGTCTTCCTCGAAGACACAAATTTGAACCGTACGGGGAGCAAACTTTGCTACAAACTTTGCTACCTCATGCACATAAGTTTCTTTACTTCCGACACTGTGCTCATAGATTTATGGATAGACTGAATGACTAAGACTCAAATTGAACATTCTCTGCTTCAGCATGCTCGTGACATGAACTTTCACATTAATCTACAATTAGGTAATCTATAATTAAATTCAAAACCTGATGAATTGATATTGATGACATGCAAGTGCTGCTTTTTGAGACCATGATTTCAGGTTGTCACTTTGGATGATCAAATGCTATCTCATTCAGAAAGGTTTATTAACGATACTCATACATTTATACATTTATGAGTGGTTCGAATAACTACGACTCAAATCAAACATTCTCTATTTCTTCAGCATGCTCGTTACGTGAACTTTCACGTTAGTCTATAATTAAGTTCAAAACCCAATGACTCGATATTGACTAGATGCAAATATTGCTTTTTCAGAATCATGATATGATATCATATTGCGTCGGTTTGGATTATCAATTGCTACCTCATTCAGAGAGGTTTCTTAACTTCTGACATGACGCTCATACATTTATATTCCGATTGAATAACTAAGACTCAAATCAAACATTATCGATTTCAGCATGCTCGTGACGTGGACTTTCACAACGACCTATATAATTAACTTCAAAACTCAGCCACCTTAATATTGACCACATGCAAGTACTGCCTTTCAAATTTCAGGACCATGATTTCGGATTGTGTCACTTCGATTGATCAACCGCCATCACAAACTCGAAAGACTATGTATCTTCAAGCAATCATGTGACCAAAGTACCCATCCACTCGAATTATCTTACACTATGTTCTGATCACAAGATCACTTGGAGAAAATCTTTGACGCATGAGACACTACCCTCAGTGAAGTACACCAAAGTATCCACCAACCGATACCAGAGTCCAGAGAGTACTGAAAAACCCTACTCATCTTCAACAACAACACTGATCTCACCTCGCTCAAGCAGATCATAGAACTCCTTGGTCCTTCTCTGGTGATTCCAGTGGTGCATTTTCCACAGCAACCCCGCGGAAATGCCTAGGGTTATCCCGTAGACGATCTCCTTCACGACGCTCGGGCCCTTGTGAGCCGCACGCGCCACCTGGTGCGGACCAGCCATTTGTTCCCTCCTCTGCAAAAAATTACACGCGTGATTGAACAAGCTTTGCCGCAACGAGGACGAATGCACAACAAGCCGGAACTTGCACGCTTGCATGCAACCACGACTATGTTCTTCCGAATTACGCACGCCCAAGAATTACCCTCGATAGTCGATACCCTAAAAAATGGGAAATTCATGAAATAATCGAGAGAGAGAGAGAGAGAGAGAGAGAGAGATCGAACATTCATCACCTGCCAATTTTTCGGTAAACATGACTTAAAAAGAAAAGAAAAACGGAGGGAGGGAGGGAGGGAGGGAGGAAACCAGACCCTTCTGGTGATCGACGAAGAACTCTGCAGCGGCCGACCGAGGAAGGTGAAGTGAAGAGAGGGAAGCAGAAACCGAGAGGTTGATCGGATTCGTGGACAGTTCTAGGAGGGAGTGCTTCGAATTCTCTTTGCGATCCCGCCACGCATGGTATCCACGCGTCCACATTCGAGCGACCAGTGTGCTCGTTTCTTCTTTTCAAAAGTCCATCTCGAGTTTACTTATTTGCCCTTGAAAATATGAGTCGGACGCTTGGACCGTGCGTGTAAATCAGTTCCCGTTTTCAGTGTCAATTTGAGTGAAAATTACGTCCATGGATCACCAAAGAAACACACGGTTGTCAAGTTAATGCATGAATCGAACACAACGTATTTGATTATGTCAAGGCACTCAATGCAAACGTGACAAGGACGAAAACGAACCCGACCTTATTAAACTAAATTGAGTTTTGTTAAAGAGGGTACATAAAGTGAAATTTGTCGAACGAAGGACAATATGTCGAAAACGTTGAACAAATGAAGTGCTTTGCGCGACCCAACTGTCCTTCGATTTGCAGCTTCTCAGCTTATAGTTCGATGTACTCATCAATGCATTCGAACGTTCGTCAGATTCAAAATGTTCATTTAACTGAACTCGTTGAACAGGTCAACTCTCGTGTTGAGCACAGCTTATCTACATGCATGCGTGGGGGTTGAGCTGTAGCAGAGCAGGCAAGTTCGCACCTATGGCGTTTTGGATCTCAAGGCATTCATATTATGCCTCTGCAGTCCATTACGCGGGCTTTTGAATCAGGTGATGGATAATGGCGAATTCTCGGTGACTGACAGAGAGACCACCGAGGGACGGAAAGGAATGGGAATTTTCAGAATGCGATAATGGCGTTTGTTTCTTGGCAAATAAGATCAGAGGAATGAGAAGACGCTCCTGAACCCGAGGCACGAGTCCGCTTCCTTGGCTGTACTTGCAGTTAGTCCACTGCGAGAGCGATCGAGCTTCTTGCAAACTCCAGGAGATTTGTGCGGGTTGGCCTGCGAGGCATTCTTCTTCGCTGCGGGGCTATCAAACAAGAGCATCTTCATCGAAGATATGTCAATACTCGTCCTCAAAACTCCAAGTGAATGTGTATGGCGTGGATCTTTTCCCACCTGCATGGGCTCTGTATTCGAGATGCTAGGGTCATCTCTAAGAATGTCTCTGGATTTAATGTGATGAGGCTGCTCCTGCTCCTCGAATGAGTGCTCCTTTGTCCCGATGAACGTCTTGGATTCTAACATGTTCAGGCCAGTGAGGACCGGGAGGTTCTTAGATTTCTTACGAATGTGACCGAACACCGTTTCTTCATTCAAAGCCATGGATGCATTTTCTTTAGGTTTGGAAGGAAATCCACCTTTAGAAATGGAGGCAGATGGTCTCAAACTCTGCACGAAAGAGATGAATATCTGGAAGAACGAATGCTTTGAACTAAATATGCATGTTTCTCACCTTCGGCGCTCACTGGCACTGAGAATGCATCTGCAAAATGCTGCTTTGAACTCGAATCGTCATCGGCATCGCATGCATTAAAGTTGTCATTGGTATCCCATCCCTCTGTCTCTTCCTGAATTTCTATCAACTCAGGGAGCTTTTGTGGCTTTGCACGGCTGCGCTTTCTTTGTATGTCCAGCAGTTGACGCGATGGAGAGGAGGAAGAGCTCGATGCAGGCAGTGCAGGAAAGCATTTGGCCTTTTCACGTATATGGTCAAAGACAGTAGTTTCGGATATGATCTTGCAGTCACTGTCATCGTCATCTCTCTTTGCAGGCTCACCTTCATTAACTAGAAGCAGAAACATATCTGAGGACTGGAAAGAGGTAATAAGAGTCACCAACCAAAAAAAAAAAAAAAAAAAAAAAAAGGTAAATTGCTTGGCAATACCTTCTGCCAATTCTTCATCTATGAGGTCAAAACTGGGCCTGGAATAGCAGAACAAATAATTAATGCGAGTCTCAGAGACACTTATGCTGGAACTAAAAAACAAATGCATGGTGTTTTAGACGACAATCTAGTTGATATTTATAAAGCAAGAGAAGCAACTTACCCAGAATTGCTTTTGCTTTTAGACTTGTGGAAATTATGAAAGCTTCTTGCTACAGCATTTGATGTGCTTTTACTGTTGTAGTTTTTTGTATCCACTGCTCCTGATGGAGGGAAAGATGAAGGCTTCTTGTTATCACCTTCATTATCTGTGCTTGGTTGGTTCTCCTTCAATTGAACAGTATGGTGCAGATCAATGCCCACTGCATCAACCAGGCAAATGTGAATTGAAGCATGTTGGCAATGTCAGTGTTCATTACTTTGCAAATAGTAATGACATCGAGGGAAGGGTTTTACAGTATTCTTCGAAAATCAGGTCAGCCTTGACGGTCAACTTTCCATGCCTTGGACGTGACACGTAAACTGTTGTGTTATAGGGGCTGCAGAATCAAACAAGAAGCTAACATTGTATATAACTTGGTTATCCTTAATGAAAGCTACAAAACTCCTGTTTATTAGCAATGTTATTCACAGTGTTCAGTGGAGGTGCAGTGATGTTTGTAGCTGAATAATACATGCCCCACCAAATGCAAAACAAGAAAGTGCCATCATGGAATATCAGAGGCATGGGTTTTTCAGAAGTAAAGACAGCACTCTTGTGGTTTCTTCGCCCTGGACCAATATGGGTGAACCTTACTTATAAACCGATGGCTGTTCAAGTCATGTTCTAGGAGGAGCCTTGAGTTTGCTTACCTGCTGAACTCAGCCACTCTGTCAACACCAATTCACAAGTACTTAATTAGTCGCTTGAAATCAAGGTGAAAAATAGAGCATAACAGATGTATAAGCTATTTATAGCTGCTTGATAGCACAGTGTTTTCAATGAATCGTCATTCTTGAATATGGGCATTGAAGACTATAGGTAGATAAAAAATCACCTTATTTTTTTGTGGAAATGGATGCAATTATCTTCTTCTGAACCCACAATCTGCAAAGGAGGAACTTAGTTGTAATTATTTTCTCTTTAAAAATTGACTAATCACAGTTGCAATGGAAGCGCAAACTAGTCAGAAAAGTGCATAATTGACAGATGGATTCCTAGCATACCATGTCAGCATAATGTCCTTTATTTGATAGAACTGACTGCAATAGGCGAGTCAATGTGATTGACACCTTAGCCTTTCCTTGTCTATCACATTCAATTTCCTCGGCTTTCATCTCAACCTTTGGAGGTAATGACTGTAGAGACTCCTTGATTTGATTCCCAAATGGATATTTGCGTCCAGTGACTATCTCTATCCTCCTTGGATCAGCATCGTTTAGTTTCTCAAATGAATCAATTCCCATGGAAAGCAGACCCTTCATAACATCATTGAGGAAGAGAGCATTGTAAGAAAACACTGAAACACAAATTAGTCTTGGTTCTCTGGAGTAAGTAAAAAGCAGAACAGCAAACCTTGGCAGTCACCATTCCTATGCCAGGCAATTGTTTCAGCAAATATTTACTGTCATCCCAGAGCTTTTGATGCAACGACTTGGCCAATCTGGCGGAGTTAACTGCTCCCATGTAGTTTTTCTTGTACAGAAAATAGTCTTTCAAGCACTTCGCAACTCTCGATCCATTTGGAAAGATAGAGTTCATATCCTACAGTGAGATGATAGAAAACTCATTATCAATTCAACTGGCATGGGGCCCGGAAGACAAATTTTATTTCCAGGCAATGAACCTGGGTCATGGACAAATCATGAACTAAGGGATCGCCAGTTAGAAAATCATTTGTCAGGATGAAGATCTTCTCTTCTCTGGTTTGAATACGCTTTTTTGGTTTTCCTTTATCACCAGTGATGTGAAACCGAAGCCTTCCATCCTTATCAGCATTAATGTCATTCAGAAGCTTCTTCTCATTGCGTCTTAATTGTATCCCTACAGGAAAAAATGCAGATCCCATGTCAAGTTTCCAGGCTTGTCAATATTCGCAACTGTCAACATTAGCACACATACAAGAAAGTTCCTCGGCATGGCATATGACATGAAGTGCATCCTCCAAACTGCAATTTGCAGGAGCCTGCATTATGTACTTCATTGTGTCAAATTTTAGATAGTACTTTGTCATCAGATGACCAGGCTCTGCAGAACAGAAACAAAAGGATTAGGATCAATAAAAAATTCATCAGTTGGCAATGTTGTTTTATAAGTTGATATATACCTAATGGCTTTATGAGAAATCCATCATCATCAGTCCAGATCATTTGATGCTGCGACAACTCATGTACTTTCTGAAGGCAGATCTCTGAAAGAGTGGGTCGAATTGAAAATTACAAGCTTTGCAAATTGCATTTTCTTTCTTTTTATCCTTCTTTTTTTTTTTTTTTTTTTGTGGTGGGGGCGGGGGGGTGGGGTGGTGGGGAAGGTAACAATTTATCAAAATACCTTGCATATGCTTCTCTATCTGGTTAATAGTTATTCCTTTCTTGATTGCATATTTTCCAGGGTCCTAAAGCATGAAAGGAAATGTCAACCCATATTGCCAAAGTGTACCTCGGTGATGAACCCAAAAAAGTCGTTATTAGTACATGCCTTTTTCATTCGGACATACAAATAAGAGCATTTCATCCACTCAATTGCTCGAGTGATGTCAGTGACAGTCAGCTGCACTATCTCTGCAGTCAGATGCTCTGTTACACAAGAGAGCAATCTGAACAGAAAAGGTAAACCCACGAATTTCAAGTTATAGTACTTGTTTGACAAATGAAAACAAAACCAGGCAACATTTCAATTTAAAGGATGAGATAAACATACTGTGACTCGACAATTTCACATCCATTCAGTAGATTCTCGTACAAATGAACCTACACAGATTATCAGACGAATTATAAGAACATTAAATTCACCATAAAATGCAATCATCAGAAACAACAGAAGATGGACGACTTAAGATACCGTTTCTTTTCTCGTCATAATAATAACCATTCCTGTATCATCAAATGGTGGCCTCCCTGCCCTTCCAGACATCTGTATATTCAATAGCATCAAAGTGGCCAGTTTTTAGATACGTCCCTAGGATCCAGAGAGTTGAAATGTCAATGCTCCATGAATAAACAATGAAGTAAAATTTAAAATCAACATAAACCATGGCCAAGGGACGGTAATTTTGCTCCCAGTTTTGCCTTATGCAATCTTCCTTTAAACATGACCAAAGATATAAGTATTTCTAATCCAGAAGATATTGATATCACATCGTTAGTAGAATCCTTCTTTGGCTTTTAATAGAAAACACACAAATGCTCTTTAAAGATCACCATCCAATCAGAATATCCAACATGTTGGTCCTGAATGCTCAATTTTATCTCCAAAATAGTGGCTAAATTTTTCACTAGGTATAGTAATATGCTTTTTGTGGTGCTTTCACCCCAGGACTCCAAATAACTAATGATCACAACATCTTGATGTACTTTACATTTGTATTTAGGCATATTTCTTTAAGATATAATCAACTAGCAGCCATACTACCTCCCAGACACATTCTTCTAAGAGATGTGCCAGAACTACTTGGGCAAAACTCTTACCATAAAAAAAAAACTACTTGGGCAAAATTTGCTCATTGCAGCATCTCCAGCATATGGCCATTTTTAAGTGATATATGATTCAGTTTTTTCTAAGTGTACCAAGACATCATCTACCTGCAGTATTGTTGATCGGTCATATTCCACGTAGTGTCCTTTTTCCTTGTTGCTGGATGGATTGCAAAAATGTTAAATTTAGTGGGAAGCACTTTTTTACATGAAGATTAAGAAATAGTGACCAGGATAAGTAAGACATACAAGCTTCGTGTCGATTTAATTACTACTGTATGTGCAGGTAAGTTGATTCCATGGGCAAGAGTATTAGTAGTGCACAAAACTTGTATATCCCCCTTAAGAAATAGACCTTCAACAAGGTTACGATCCTTCAAGCCAAGCCCACCATGGTGATAAGCAACTGCAGACATACAATTCACTGAACTTTCAGTACACATCAGCTCGTAAGAGCATTTCAGAATTAAACCTACATGATGACATGTCATGAAGTAGGGAGATTTTCTCATACCGCCATAAATGATGTAAGACTGCATTTGTTTGTCGCCGCAAGACAATGAAGCTTCCCTCAGACTCTCTTGTTGTTCCTTATTCTTAATAAACGGATTTGAATAACCAAATGTCATTGCCATCTGCGAAAGTCGCTGTGCTGCTTCTTGTGCTCCTTTTCTAGTTGAACAAAAAACAAGAGCAGACTTCCCTTTGGAATATTGCATTAGAATGTCTGCCAAGTATTTCAATTAATAAAGTGGAGTCAATCTTGTTCCCCAGTCTACTTGATAAAGTTGTGATAAAGAATTATATTGCATCGACTAGTTTGTCGCTTCTACTCACCGAAAATGAAGTTCTGAAGGCGCTGGAAAATGGTAGCAAACAGTAATAGTAAGACAGAAGCATTAAAAATATTGCATATGAATCTCACAGTTAAAGAAGTATCTTGAGAAGTTGAACTTAGGTCGTGCAGGCCCTGATTGTTTTCACCCAAGGAATTATGAGTATGATGAGAACTTGCCTGCTCAAAAAGAAAGTCATTTTTGGCTGGGGTGTAGCCTGTCAAAATATAACTGCATAATGTAAATATGAATTTAAAATGATTGCATGTATTCCTCAAAAAATTGAGCACTCAAATCCAGCATGTGTACCAAGAACTCTGGTAGTTAATTTCACTGGTCTCATTTCTTCTCCAAACCTGAAAACAGATTACAGCATAAAAAAATTGAATGAGATAATTTCTTCTCCAAACCTGAAAACAGATCACAGCATAAAAAAATTGAATGAGATAGACAGAAAACATTATGGGATGGATACCACTTAGTACCTTTTAATTCCTTGAGCAGGAACCATGAGCCATTCAGCTGCAGTAAATTACAGAAGCTCTTAAATTTGTTGAACTAGACAGTGCATTATGATCTTTTAAAAGTCCTCAAACTATGGTTTGCATAAACACATGCATTCACAAGCAGCTTTATGTCAAGGATAAGCATTACCAAGATCTTCAACATTTGGAATCGTTGCAGAGACAGCTAGAAGGCGCACATGAGCAAGAGGAGTCAACTTCAAATTTGGGTTGCTAGCAAGAATTTTGATTCTGCTAACAATTGCCTCCAGAGCGGCTCCACGTGGATCATTCAACAGGTGAACTTCATCAATGAGTAAGAGTGCTATATCGCTGAAAAAGCTCAAGCCTCCGTCCTTTATGCGGTAGCGAGTCACCGCATCGAATTTCTAAAGGGAAGGGAAATTAAATCAATTAAGGCTTCAGCATGACAAGTAAACAGGCAACAAGATTAGTTGTCCACATGCTGATGCATCCTAGATATTCTACAAAGAGCTAACATACAGGGATTTCTCTGATCCTTTTTAAAGTTCACTAGAAATATGCGAATGAAATGTGAGGTCTTAGTTCAATTACATATAAACCATGTCTCTAAGGCTACATTGTAACCTCGGGTGTGGTCAGAATGATGTCTGCTTCCTGTATGTTCCTTGCTTTGTAAGCATCATTATCACCGGTCAGCTCAAGGCAATTGATTCCCCATGATCCAAACTTTCGGCTCCAGTCCCTGAGCTTCTCTTGTACTAAAGCCTTGGAAGGAGCAATGTATATCTCGAACCATACAAAAGCAAGAGGCAATTACTCATTGATGCATGAAAAATGATGTAGTTGCAGAAGAAACACAGTAACACTGCAGACGAGGGATCATTCTCTAAAAAGAACTTTTCCAGCAGTTGTCGAATGCTCAACTGGATATTCATAAAAGTACATGCTCATTGGGCAATGACCATATGAAGTCGCTTATTAACTAAATAAAAAAATCCGTATTTTACAGAATTAATCTACATCTTTGTAGTCAATGACATAATAATAACGTCGTCGCATTCTCATGTAGGGACTTACCGTCTTAAGTGTTCCTTTGGCAGGGGTAAGTTTCATTTCGTCGGTTATAAATCTCGAGAGCAGCCTCAGAATGCAAAGCTCAAAGAGCACTGTCTTACCACTCCCCGTTGGTGCCGAGATAACCATGTTTATGTCGGAGTGGAAACAGCTAGGGAAACATTCGCTTTGCAGCGAATTGAAGTACCTGTTTGCATAAGAAACGCAATTGAAATCGCAGGATAAATTCAAAAATACACACCTGATCAGAAATACATAGGAGTATCTTCCTTACAGCTGGTTTTCGAAGTTCTATCAGACAATTACCAGAGAAAAGGAACATACTCAATGAATCACAACATACATCCATATCATCACGATCAATAGAGAACACAAGAAGACCACACAGAGATCAAATATGAGAGAAGAACTATTGATGCGCGAATAGTCGCACATCCATCTCATGATCGACAGAGCTTAGGTACTCTTTACAGAGCTGAAATCTGAGATAAGAGCGATCAATGCAGAAGACGAGCGGAGAGCAGAATTCGCATATTCTAGCACTTGAAACTGACGCTAGACACAGCGGAAATCGGAGACGCGAGCGAGCGATGCAGAAACTACGAGCCGATTCCGCACGATCCAACCGCCGAACTACTCAAAATCCATCTCGCGACGACTAAATCGGAGCACGGTAACGCAGCACGCGGAGCCAAAATCCGGACAGAAGAGAGATCGGTGCGAGAGACGAGCCAGTTCCACGCATCCGCAAGCGCTCGAAGATGAATCGTTCGACTCGGCTGGCGAGGTCGCATACCTGAAACTGTAGATCGATCGGAAAGGCGGTGGAAGATCCGAAACGGACTTCAACGTGTACGAATCCATAACTGGATTTCCTTCAATCGCTATCCAGGAGGAAGAAGCAGAACTGAAAGCAGAGCACCGAAATTGTCAGCTCATATGGAAACGGACGAAGAGGGAGAATTGAAGCGCGAGGTATTTATAGGGGACGTGAGGTCCCGTGGAGGGAAACGATTTTTTTTTTTTTTTTGTTCTTTTTGAATTTCTTTTAACGGTGTGCCGAGTCTATATTTTGACGTCTATTTTCAAAACTTTTTACCTTTCTCAAGTTTCGCCATATTTAAAGAAATGTCTGAATTTTTAGAAATATCCAAAAATTGACAAGTAAAATTATATATTTTTTTCATGATTTTGTAAAGTTAAACAATTGTTTTTATTTCTGAATTAAATAGGAAAATTGCCCCATTCAAGTAAAATTTCCAAGGAAGTCGCAATTCATTCTTGTTCATACTTGATTTGAGCTATTTAAGATTGATAAGGTATAATTGTGAATCTTAAATTGGATTATACATTTAATAGTGGAGCGAACTTGAGCTTAAAAATAATAATAGTTGAGTTCGATCAGGTTCCGTTCGACCACATCAAATATCTTTCACCATTATGATTAAACTTGATAAATCATGTACAAAAAATGCAAGCCGAGTATTGAGACGAAGAATTTTCGATTCGAGTTTAAGCTCGAATGGCCATTTTGTGGACTCGAGTCGGCTCGATTTCACCCTTAGGTTTGAAATGTCACGGGATTCCCAGTACATTTGTATCTGTATCATGATGTGCTCTTCCAATCTGCTTGTCAGTTGTGTTTACTTCATGAGATGGGATCAGCATGGTTTTCCGCATCAACCTTGAAAAAGATGACAAACTCCTATAGCAAGATAGCAGAAGCATTCTATTTCTGGGCATCTCATCTTTCGGCATGACAGTTCCTTTCCCATTTTCTCCCTGGAAAGGACTGTCTCTGTCCTGTCATTGACTCGGCCAGCCACTTGATTTGGAAAGGCTGGCCTGCTTCCGATTGGACCCGTTGTTCTAGCGTCCATTGGAATCACCTGCTGCTTCAATCATCAGCAAGTTTCCAACTTCAGAAGGGGAGTGTCTCGAAAGAAGAGGACATCTCCAATCTCAATAAATCTAGCATTCCGTATATCTCGGCAGATCGAGAGTGAGATTTGTCTTCCGAGTAGAAAGAGCGAACCCGATTCTTCACTTCGACCCAACTACAGCCGACACTCTTCTTCAACCCGCTTTCCTTCATCAACTTCCGGGTATTTTCAACATTGGCCCATCTTCCAGCTGAAGCATATATGTTCGACATTAACACATAGCCCGCTGAATCCTTTGCACCCAGTTGCCACAGCTTTCTAGCAGTCCTTTCTCCGATGGCTTCATTCCGGTACTTAGTACAAGCACTTAATAGAGCAGCCAATGCATTTGGTTCCGGTGGAATTGGCATTGCCTCAATGAATTCTTCCGCTTCTGAGAGGCGGCCCGATCTAGAAAGCATATCAACCACACAGGTGTAATGCCTTTTATTCGGCTTTAAACCATATACTTTCTCCATCGCGTTGAAATACTGGAGACCGCTATCGACTAGCCCAGAATGAGAACAAGCAAATAAAACGGACAGAAGCATGAGCTCATTAGGAGCTGCAGAGAAGTTCCTTTCCATCTCTTCAAACAGAGCAATGGATTCCTCTGCAAAACCATTTTCAGCCAGACCTTGTATCATCGCAGTCCATGAGCATTCATTTTTTTCAGGCATTCTGCCAAAAACCTGCTTAGCCCCACACATATCTCCACATTTTGCATACATATCAGTGAGTGCAGTGCCTAAGAATAGATCGCTCTCGATATCAAGTTTAATTGCTTTTGCATGGAAGTTCTTCCCTTTCTCCAGTGAAGCAGTGCTTGCACAACCACAAAGAATGCTAGAGAAGGTGGATTCACTGGGGATTTCCCCTGACAAAAGCATCTTATTTACCACCTCAAAGGCCTTATCAAACTGTCCACTTTCTACATAACCAGCTATTATGCTGTTCCAGGTGACCTGATTTCGTACAGGACTATCGTCAAATAGCTCCAAAGCTTCCTCCGTCTGTCCATTCAAACTGTACCCCGAGATCATTGAATTCCAGGAAACCGCATTCTTTAACGACATTGAATCGAATATCAAGCGTCCTGTCGCGGTATTTTGACATTTGCAATACAAGTCAATTAGAGAACTGCTAATATATACATCTTCCACAATTCCAATCATTATAACCCAAGCATGCAAACTCATCCCTGCTCGCAAAGCCTTCAAGTCAGCGAGAGCGCTAATGACACAGGATAAACAAGAAACAGTTGGCTTAAATCCATCACGAACCATTTGAAGGAATAGGTCCACAGCTTCTTCAGGATGACCATTTTGACTGTACCTTGCGATCATCGCGCTCCAAGATACTTCATTCCTTTCTGGCATCTCATTAAAAATTCTGCGTGCCTCTCTCAAGTCCCCCATTTCAACATACATATCCAGGATAGCAGTCCATGAGACGACATCTCTCTCTTGCATTTGATCAAATATTCTCCTAGCCTGCTCACCCTCACCCATCCTCAAGAAAAACGTGATTAGCGAATTGGAGATCGATACACAATGCTCTAAACCAGCTTTAACAATTAATCCCAAGACACTCGTCCCATAAGAAAATTCCTTCAAGCACGAGCAAGCCCTAAACAAAGAAGTGAATGTAACACTGTTAGGCCTGACCCCGGACTCGAGCATCTTCTTGAAAAGCTTCAGAGCGTCGAAGCTCGACCCGTTCCGAACCAACCCGCTAATCGCGGCCGTCCACGAAACCACGCTCTGGAAGGGGCTCCTCCAAAAGTACCGCATCGACTCCTCCACTCGGCCACACTTCATCAGGCCCGAGACCAGCGCCGTCCACGAAACCTCGTTCCTCTCGGGCATTTCGTCGAACAGGCGCCGCGCCTCGCCGACGTCCCCCGACTCCAGGCTCGCGGTGATCAGACAGTTGCGCACGATCACGTCGGACCCATCAAAGTCCCTCCGGATCTGCTCCGCTTCCCTCGACCTCCGGTGACTCAAGTACAGCACGAGGAGCTTAACGGCGATGTACCGCTCCGAAGATACGCCCGTTTTGATGAGGTGGCCGTGGAGCGCCGTCACCTCTCTGGCGGAGCCTTGGTCGGGGAGGCTTTTCAATGAGGAGAAGCACGTCTCTACATAGGCGTTGAAGCTGGTTTTGGGCGAGAGCTTTTTCATGGAGCTGATCATAGTCTTTACTTCTTTCTTCCTTCCGGGTTCGCAGGAAGAGGTCGTTTTGTTAGTTGACGATTGACGGGGAGTCAATTTTCATTTTTACTTTACTCTGGAATTTCTCAAAAAGGAAAATTAATAATTATTTTTTTAAATCAAGAAAGAAATGGAAAAAAATTGTAAATTCTTTTAAATGAATCTGAATGTCGATCTAAATAGTGAAATGACTAGCTCCAATTTAAATGCGTATTTATTCAAGTCTTAGAAGGGACTTGTTGCGTTTCTTTCAACACTTCAATAAACCAAAATACCCTTTTTGATTACTCAATTAAGTGACGCAAGCTAGTAGTTCATCACTTAAAGAGATTGAAATCGTTTGATAGCTTTAAATACAATCGACTCAAATAATTCAATTAACTAAAAAAAATCTACTAGATATGGTAAGTAAGGAAGGAATTACTCAATTCGTTCTTTATGGTAACTAGAATCTTTTGCCAGAAATATTTCTAAAAACCTACCAATTATGACTTTTTTCTACATATGATAGTAGTTAATAATATTAAGCTATCAACTTTTAACTATCATGAAACATCTTCTCAGTTCTATTTTCAGCAAGTAAGGTAATTACTGCATAAAATTCAGAACTCAAGTTTTCAAAACTTAATTTTTGTTGTTGAATTACACAAAGAAATAATAACATAAACGGCCTATGAACTTCAACTTAATGTGTAATGTGGTGATAAACTTTTTCTTTATTCGATGTGGTTCTTAAACGTTACCCTAATATATAATGTAGTTCATAAAATTTTAATTTTTCAATATGATCTTTGAATTTTTTATACATATTCAATTTAGTTCTTGAATTATATGGAAATATTCAATGTTATTCTTCTATCAATTCAAATTTGAGAAAGATATTAAATATTTTAATATAATTTGGGGACTAAATTGAATTAAAAAGTTGATAATTACGAATTTGATGACCTAACCTCGAATTTCACGGGTCATAATCCCGATCTCTCTCCTCCACAATTATGTGTAACATTGATTACGGGCCCATATAGACCAGCCACCACTTGGAGGTGTGGCAGCTTCGCAGCCACGCCGGGCAATGTCAAAAGAGTGAGTTGTCACTATAGAGACACCTTTGAAATTGCTCTAATGATTCATGCGCCATGCATACGTTCCATTCCTGCCATCGCCTTGAGCCAAAGTTCGATACCCAATCAAAAAATTTGGCGAGCAGATAGATGTAATGGACAAAAAAATACTAATCATGTCATCTCTCAAGAATGTTAACATAGGAGTCTAGCGGCACAACTCTCGATGGCAAAGATATGATATCCTATAGTGTGTTTTTTTTCAATGAATAAGTGCATTGGAAGTTTTAAACTTTGTGACGAAAGTGAAAGTAAATATTAAAACTTTCAAAAAATACAATCAAATCCTAAAATTTGTTATTAAAATATAATCAATTCCTTAAATTTTCAAAAAAATGCACATTTTAATACTCGATTATACTTAACAAATTTTAAAATTTTTAGTACACTCATATTTTTTTAAGTAAGAGTCTGATGTGGTGGTTTTAAGTAGAATCGCCCGTCCTGTTCCAATTTCATCTAGAAGTCTTACGATTCAAACCGTTCGTACCTCTCGGCTAAGAAAAAAAATTTGAGATGTCCCTGCGAGGAATTGGCTATTCACTTCGCTGTCGCGGCACATCTAGACCGGCGAATGGTGGGGAGACATATCTCCTGCCGTCCAGTAAATCATGCAGTTTCGCTTCTTCGTGCGACGGAATCGAATAAATCCAAGACTTCATTAATTACAACGTGGAAGAGAGGACAAGGTCCGGGCCAGGACATGGAAGGGGAGGGCCCAGTTATATTCCACCAGAAATTGACAGATTGCTGCGCGATCCTCTGCTTACACCATGCTCTCTTGCTCTCTCGCCTGGCCAAAGTGACAGCATCGATGGTACTGATTTTTATTATGCATCTACTTCAATAGGGAATAATGATAACTTACATTTTTTCTGTTTGGTAGGAAAGATGCCCTTTTTTTTACTGGACGATTTCTCCATGCCAAATTGAATTTCTCTACTAAATCCTATATAACTTCTTCGATTCCCCTTCTGGAAACGCGTTCTCTCTTCTTTTGAGGTACCTTTTAACGCCCTTTTCTTCTCCCACCATGGAAGCCGACGGCAGCCGACCCACGAAGCAACCCGGCCCTCCCCCCTCCTTCGGCCAGCTCCCGGTGGACCCGAGCGGCAGGGCCACCGCGTTCCGCCCCTTCTCGGCGCCGGCCTCCCCCACATGCGCGCCTTCCACCTCGCGTGGCTCTCCCTCTTCGCTTGCTTCTTCGCCACCTTCTCCATCCCCCCGCTCCTCCCCGTCATCCGCCGCGACCTCGGCCTCTCCCCGGCCGACGTCGGCGCCGCCGGCGTCGCCTCCTTCGCCGGCGCCATCCTCTCCCGCCTCGCCATGGGCCCCGCCTGCGACCTCGTGGGGCCCCGCGCCGCCTCCGCCGCGCTCTCCCTCCTCACCGCGCCCGCCATCCTCGCGGCCGGCCTCGTCACCACCCCGGCGGGGTTCGTCGCGGTGCGGTTCTTCGTCGGGTTCTCCATCGCCAACTTCGTGGCGAACCAGTTCTGGATGAGCTCCATGTTCGCCGGGGACATCGTCGGCCTGGCCAACGGGGTCGCCGCCGGGTGGGCCAACGTGGGGTCAGGGCTGACTCAGCTGGTGATGCCACTCATCTACACCTCCCTAGTGGAGCACCTCCACGTGTCGTCGTCCTCGGCGTGGCGAGTGTCCTTCGTCGTACCGGCGGTGTTCCAGATCGTCACCGCGATCATGGTCCTAGCGTTTGGCCAGGACTTGCCCAGCGGTAACTACAAACGCAACCTCAATAACACCGAAACCCAGAAGTACAGGAACGGCGAGGCCTCGAAAGAGGGCTTCTTCGACGTTCTCATGCACGGCCTGAGGAATTACAGAGGGTGGATCCTCGGCCTGACGTACGGATACTGCTTCGGGGTCGAGCTGACGGCGGACAACGTGCTGGCGCAGTACTTCTACGACCGGTTCGGGGTGAGTCTGCAGGCGGCGGGGCTGATCGTGGCGACCTTCGGGGCGGCGAACTGCGTGACGAGGCCGGCCGGAGGGGTGGCCTCCGACATGCTGGGGCGGAGGTTCGGGATGAGGGGGCGGCTGTGGGGGCTGTGGGCGGCGCAGACGGCGGCGGGGCTGCTGTGCGTGTGGCTCGGGCGGGTCGGCTCCCTCTGGGGCTCCATCGCGGTCATGTGTTGCTTCGGCGTGTTCGTCCAGGCCGCCGCCGGGCTCACGTTCGGCGTGGTTCCTTTCGTCTCCAAGCGGTCAGTATCAATCCGATCTAGCTCTCTTAAGCGTTCTCTAAACTACGATCCGATTCGAGTTAAAAAAATTAATGATATCAATTGCTACAAAGCAATGCTAGATATGCTAAAACCGACGTACGAAATCAGTAAAGTAATAAATGATGCGACAGATTATGTGTAAATATCTAAATAAATGAACCGTGCTCGATACTTATAAATAAAATAGTCTACACATCACATCATGTATCAATTAAATATGGATTTTTTTAATCACCCCGGAGTTCATGATTTATATAAAATCAAAATTTAGAAGACAGGCTTTTCCTTTAGGACGAAACATATGTCCATATCGTATGCCTATGATTTACACAATATCTAGATCCTTATTAAATTGTAGGCAAATTATGTGTTAAAGTACAAACACAGATTCGACGCCACTTTAGTCTGGGAAAAATCGAGCATACACTACCGATGTAAATAAAATTGTACACAAGCATTCTTGTCGGCTCCTTGCCCTTTGATTTGAGAATCATAACTACTTATTGTTTTGAGTCAACAGTGTATTTGGCTACTTGTGCATATAATTTTTCGCAACATAGACAATCATACTCTGTGCTTTATATTTACTATTATGAATGATTAGGAAAATTACCAAAAAATTCATAAACCTATCGTGTTTATGTCGATTCAGTTTTAAATCTTTTAATTTGATCAATTAAATCTTAAACTTTTTTATAATTTGTCAATATAGTCTTTTTGGCCAATTCTGACTTGAGATGCTAATGTAAATGCCAATTGTCCTACATTATACTGTCAGAACTGAAGTGGACAATTTATGGATATTTTTTATTTGATTTATTTAATTTTCTCTTCTCTCTTTTTTCTTTATCGCGGCCTGCAAGGGCTTGATGACCTCATCGGTCACCAAGTGAGGGACTACACAGGCAGGGTTGCAGAGGACCTTGGTGAGGAGTTGCAAGCCCTTGCCGGCCACTAACAAAGGTTGCGACCCTCAACCAGGCCCTCCATAGTCTTTCCTATAGCCTGTGAGGCTCAACTCTTGCCAGCATCGATGAAAAGGAAATAAAAAAGGAGAAGGAGAAATAGAAAAAATTAACAAATTTTTTTAGAACTATCTATGATAATATTGATCACACCACATAGAATGGTTAGCTAATTAGATTGTCACGACAATGTTTTTTTATCAAAATTGGGTAAAAGGAAAGGACGGAATTGAGTTTAGTACTTTTTTGGGTAATTTTCCCACAGTTGATCTAGGTCGTCAGCAAGCTAGCCAAGGAAAGAAAGAGGGGGTGATTGGTCAACACTTCCTTCACGCAAGCTTCAGATAGCACCGGGCAGGGAGAGCACATTATAGAACAGCAATAATCCGCAGTAGTAGTGTCGTGTGGATTAAAGAAAAGTAAGGCCGACAGACTTTATGAGGAGATGGACAAAGCGAAACTTTGGATTATATCGAGGTCCAAGATCAAAATGCAACCCGAGCCGTGCAAATTTTCTCACGCGAATTGCAAGAGTCGTGCGTTGATTCGACTGCTTAGGTCGACTGGTCGTCGGCCATTCGAGCAAAGGAAAATGGAGACGAACAGTTCGTGTGGTCCTTTTAAGGGTTTTCTTTGTTCTTTCTTTCTCTAGGGCACGTGACTGAGCATTGAAGAGTCCGTTTCTTCACTTTGTACCGGTTAGGAAAGTGTCGGGAAAAAGCATTTTCTTGATTTCGCATCCTTAAATCTTCCGGGGTCCGGCATGTATAAATGAGAAAATGTCGGTATGCTTTTGTAGGGATGGGACCCGAGGTTTGACAGGGGTCTGGGCCCTTATGAATAAGGCCGAGCGGAAATCGGGTTTTACTGTAGTTAGGGAGTCTAAAGAGGAGATCGGTTACATTCGTGGCTATGGTAATTCGGATGCGTCACATTTTCAAACTAGGCCAAGTTTTGTTCTTCCAATTATCTCTAGAAAGGAGCAAAATTTATCGAGATCCCCGTGGTCACGACCGCCTTCTACATACGAAATTCGATGTGCAACTGAGATTTGTTCGGTTGCAGGTCGCTCGGAGTGATCTCGGGGATGACGGGGAGCGGAGGGACGGTGGGGGCGGTCGTGACGCAACTGCTCTTGTTCTCCGGCTCCGAGATGCCGAGGCAGACGAGCATATCGCTGATGGGCCTCCTGATGCTCGTCTGCACCCTCCCCGTCGCCCTCATCTACTTCCCGCAGTGGGGCGGCATGTTCTGCGGTCCGTCCGATGATCCGGATGCGGACAAGGAAGAGTACTCCTTGTTGGATTGAGATTGGGCGATCGCGGGCCCCCGATCGGTGAGTGGACGAAACTCGTTGCTGTCATTCGCTCTGTGAAAATTAGACGGGGCAGAGGCTCATGATCAGTTATGGCTTGATGCAGAGATGCTGGATTGAAGAGAGAGACAGAGCTCAAACCAGTGTAAAATGCTAGAGCCAGGCCTTGGAAATTGTCACCTGCATATGTCAAATTGGAGCTGTGGAGACAACAATATAAAGTTCTTTTTTTTTTCTTTTTTACAGACCTAAATTTGTAATAATCTCAAGTCATACCTATTATTATTAAAATATGTCGCATCACAGGGAATATTCCTTTTTTTTTTTAATGTATATCCGCATCCTTTCATCTATCAGCTTATATTTTTTAATGATGACTTCCTAACATAAGATGGAAAATAAGTAAATATGAAGAGAGACGGTGGCAATTAGGATATTTCTCAGCTGCTTGTTTCTAGCTAGGGTCCCCCACTTGAGCACTTTAGCTGACCAGGAGGTCCATGATTGGTGGGCGATCCTAAAATTGCAAGGCCACTGAGAAAATATCCAATTATCCTGGAAACAAAAGAAATATCTCCAAGCCTATCAAAAACAGACACTGGTTATGCAGAACAAGAAGAGGAAGATATCGAACACTAGCAAACTCCGAAGGACCTAAGAAAGACCAGCATAGGAGATATGTCGGCCTCTCTAGGACTTGCTCATCAATCCCTAGCGCCGAAACACTCCGATTTTCGTCACGTCTATCTCAATACCAGGAAGCCCGTTTCGAGGTGATCTCCAAATCGAAGCTCCGTGAATTTTGTTCGATAAGCTCAGTCCATGTATCTTCCATACGTTCGGATCGAGATTTGTCGTTGAGTATGCAGAGTAATCCTGGAAAGAACGATCTTCATCGCCTGATTTCCATTTTTCTAGCTGCAGGCAGAGATATGGAGTCGTCACGTGTTGTGGCGGAAGGGCCAAAAGGAGCTTTAGATCAGAAAAGAACTACTACGAGCTGCTCGGGGTTTCGGCAGATTCGAGCTCGCGAGAAATCAGAGAAGCTTATAGGAAGCTGCAAAAGAAGCATCACCCTGATGTCGCGGGCCAAAAGGTCACATGGATTCGGTTTATTTCCGACATGGCCTCGAGATCTTGCGAAAGTTTTGCCGTTCTTTCGAGCCGAATTTATAATTTGACTTGAAGGGCTTTTGTTGCTTGTAGGGTCATGAGTATACTCTGCTGCTGAACGAGGCTTATGCGGTGTTGATGAGAGACAATCTAAGGAGAGACTACGATGCCATCACCGGTCAAGCGAGGACAAGATTCAGAGGAGACTGTTCGAACATAGGTTATAGCTCGTGGAAAGGGCCTCTAAGATCGCAGGCTCTGTTTGTAGATGCAAATGCATGCATAGGTCATTCCTTGGCTCACTGCTGTACATTTTCCTTTTCCGAATTCGCAGTCAATTCGAGGTGCCTGTGTTTCAATCAGTAGTTCGACGGTTTCAGGATGCAGAGAATGCGTGCATCACTCGAGCAACACGTTTGTCATGGACGAAGAACTTGGATGCGCTAAAGTGAGAGTCCAGTATGGGGATGATGAGCAGAAGCTGCAGGTAACTGATTCTTTTTTTCCTCCTCACAACCGAACTCCATCTGCTTGTGTTGATGGAGAGATCAATCAAGAATCCTTCACCCGCCTGTGATGATCTGATGGAGAAAGACGTCAAAAAGCTAGGATACTTATTTTGCTGTATATAAGCTGTCCTATCGTCGTTTCGTTTTTCTCTATTTGATGCTATGTCGCGGATTCTATGAAATGATCATTCGGCAGGTGTCGGTGGAGTCGTGCCCGGTGAACTGCATATACTGGGTGGAGAGGGAAGAGCTAGGACTGCTGGAGTTTCTGACACAGCCTCAGCCGAAGGACGGTTATGGCGTGTTTGGCGGCGGCTGGGAAAGACCTTCAAATGTTTTCATGGCAGCAAAGACACTTTCCAAGCAACTCAAAGAACAACCCGCGACTGGTAATTTTGCCGACAACCCTCTTCGTGGGCCCGATCATCTTCTAAACTGACTTCCAAACCTGATCAAATTATTGTACTCGTTTCCTTTCACAGCCACACCCTTCACAGCCACAGCAGCAACTGAAGAGGAAACACCTGCTCAAGCTAAGGCACGGGCCGATGCTAGCATGAAGATTAAAATGGAGAAGTTCTCGAGATTCTGGAAACTCATCGAACTTTTCGGCTTAAACACATGGAATAAGAAGTGAATAAGCAGATCAAGCATTCGAGAGAGGTCTCTTTAATGCCAGCAATACAGTAGGTGAGAAATTTGGCCAAGAGAAAAACCATGGATGATAAAGTACGAGCTTCAATGCAAGCATTCAATTGCAAGGAGACGCTTCTCCAGTTCGTATCTGTACATAGCTTCGTGACTTATAATAGCACCACAATGAAAATGAAATTACATTTCGCAGTTGTCAACTATGCATCATGCATCATCCTGTCATGAATAGTGAAATGTAGCAATTTATTGCTTGTTGATAGAGAGACAAGTTAACCTGAAAATTCTGATGGACGGACTATGTTCGACAGCACAACCACACGATGTATGAAGGTGGCACAGAGTAATCACAAAGTTTTTTCTTACAATGGAGAAACCCCATGATATCAGATACACCCATCTACATGAGTACCAGACGTAATTGCATCTAGCTTTGTTGCAATGATTACACCTTAGCTAGTCAAGCTGATGAAGAACGCATTCTGCAAGTCTGAACTAGAACTCTTTATTGAGGCCAAAGACGAGAGATGATAATGAAATGAAGGACACATGCCGGAACATGTACTCCCAGAAATTTTCGGCATAATCGTTGCTTTATGGCCTTAACCAGTTGGTTTTGGGAACCACATGATTTCCACATAATATCACTGGCACTTGGATCAAGCTCAGAGAACAATCATGCAGAGCAGCAATTTTCCAACATTTCCCTCAGATTTTTTCAATTCTATTTCCAGTGAAGGGAAAATGTTGCACCATTAAACTAATAGATTCTGCATTTGCCTGTACCTACACAAGCTTCACACTCATCTGCAGCTCCTTCTACATGGCTCAGGCAGTGTTTGATCCTGTCATTCACGACGTCCTGCAAAACAGAAAGACAGCCACATGCACAGTATAAGATTTTCCCCATTTCAAAAGATAAAAAAATAACTAAATTGTCAACCTTGAAGATTTATAATAAAGCTTCTACTGCATCATGCTCAGATTGTTTCAATATCAGTTACTTTCATCAATGAGCTCACTTTACAATGACTAGGGAAATTGCACAAAAGATGAAACGATGTTGCTTATATTGCAGAGTTATTGGCAAATGTTTTCTGTTGAACTTCTTCCTTATGGTAACCTTAAAAAAATTTCCATAGAAAAGAACCTATCTGAATGGATGGCAACTGAGCTTGATAGGATAAGATGTATCTTTCAGCTGCTTTTAATGCACAAATGCAACTCTTCCTAACCATGTCACATATCTTCAGACCCATTCAGCAACGAGGATGAATAAAGAGAGGAATATTGATCATACCACAAGTAGCTCGTGCAAGCCGAGAGGTGCAGTTATAATATAAGAGACACCAGGGTGCTCCTTTGCAGCTTCAGCTGTCAGAGAAGGAATATCCTGGAAATAACACCAGATATATATCACTTCCGTAAATCTTGTACGCACAACAGAGAAGCCATAAAACATAGCTCAAATAAAAGAAGATGGAAAGTTGAACTACCTTGTGCCAATGTCTCCCAGGAAAGAGAAAGAATGGGGTGACAATTACACGAGTTACCCCTCGGCGAACACATGAACTGAATGCATCCTTTATAGATGGTTCTGCCAGCTCCTGATTAATAGAATGGAATGAACTAATGAACACAGTTTCTCATGCATGGATTCACCTCAGAAACCTGAGGACATCAATGGAAGCTTTGCAATACAAGAACTACAACCAGAACTTACATGCCTTTCCCAATAAATCAGACAAATTGAAGACAAACCAAATTGAGTTATTTTGAAGCCTGAAATTGTTATAGACTACATTCATTGATCAAAGAGATTCAGAACTAGGACTCTTTGCCTAATGCATATCAGTGGACCACTTTCCTTAGCATGGACAAGGCACGTGAAGAAATGGATCAAAAGTAGCAAATATTCAAGCAGTCAATAATGAACACCATGCCATATGATCATGTTTTAATGAACAGAATACCGCGACAGATGAAGAAAACAAAGTAAACACAGGTAAAAAGGCACAGCCTAGGCAAATACAAGTCTATCGTCTACAAATAATAAGTCATAAGAGATGAATGCCAGGTCAATCACATTGTTAACCTGGACAGATCTTTTCTCTGTTCATGGATACAATTTATTAGAGAAACAAAGTTACAAGTAAAGAACTGACCACCCACGAATGTAAGAATGTTTTATCTTTATCCACAAAAAGAACTATCCAGCTCATGAAGAGACAGAGCAACATATTTGCTTCTAAATCCACTTACAGCAAATCAACAATCTATTAACTCTTCAGTTCTATTGCAAAGAACAAAAAGTTGTCAACAGCTAGCAGAATTTACTTCATATACTGAGTAACTGATGTCAGAAAAGAAAGTTTTACCATGTGAGCAGGCTCCACAGTTGGGTACCCAGTTTTATCTCGAAACATGGCCACGAACTCATCTGGCAATGCAGTTTAAGACGCTATTGTAACGTTATGAGAGATAAGCAGAGAAACCAACAGACTCAATTAAGAATTTCAAAACAAGAGAGTATCCAAATTTATCACTCACTAAGCATGAGATTCGATTCTCTACGCCTCGACCCATGGTCAACAATGATGAGACCATCTCTTTCACCAATCCCGAAAGACCTCGGTCCAAATCCTCCATTTTCAGGCTTCAAGCATGATCTTACCAAAGCATTTCTACTTCTAAACGGACCTCCCCCCAATCTTAAAGGCATCCAGGCCGCAGCTCCGAGACTTGTTCCCATTTCACCCACTGGACAGCTAAATTAATTTTCTAAAAATTGTCAGAGCCACAGCAAGAAAGAGAGAAACACAAGTACCCAACACATTCAACTTGAATCTTTACCTCTTAGCTTGAGCGAAAGGCTGGGGGCGGACGGCGACACGATCAGCATGGTCGTGCCGCTTCTGAGAACACAAGTAGACGACATATGTGCAAAGAAAAATGAAGCTAAACTAGCGAGGACAATGCCTAAGATATCACGCCCCGCAACTTTCAATTCCCATCAGCCTCGGCGCCAGCATGCCCAACTGTTTCCTGCCTTTCAAGAATGCCTATCTCTTAGAATATCCTACAAAAGAAACAGAAAAAAAGGGCGCGGAATTCCATTACACCTTGAGCATGTGCACGCATTCATCGTCTCTGCCTCGACTCCGATGATTCGAGCGAAAAAATGAACCGTAAAGATGGCCAAAGAAAACCAAAAGAACAGGATACGGAAACATCGAATTGATTGAGGAGGAACGACTAAGCAAATCTGCTAAAATCAACCGACCCAGATAAATTAAATTGACCATCGGGCTCACCAAGTGATCGTGCCAAGCAGCGTGAAACTTCAGCGGAGCTCCGAGAGTTCCGAATCATCCATCTCTTCTAGTTTCTATGTTCCTTCTCTCTCTCTCGCTCTCTCGCCCTTCTCTCGTGTGGGTTGGTCATCATCGGTCTGGGCTGAAAATTGAGCACTCGAAGTGGGTTAGTGCTGTATTGGGCCCAGATATTTGGGCCCTTGGGTCGGGCCCATTCGATGTTCGATCTAGTTTTATTTGCCCCTTCGCATTTTAATTTATCTAGTCTCCACCACGGGCCCTTTACAGTGCTTTAAAATTAAAACCTAAAAACTAAATTATCTCTACTAACTCTCGGGGAATGCTCGAGATTCAGATCCCATTCCCTTTATATTAAAAGGGTAGTCTCCCTACTGAAACAAACACTATTCGAATTTGCCCATTTGATCTTCAATCTAGTTTTATTTGCCCCTTCGAATTTTAATTTATCTTTTGGGCGACGTGGGGTCACCATCCTTCGGCTCTACTCATCCCATAAACACGTGTAATCCACGTTGACCATGTGCATCGAACGTGCATCTAACAAGGCTTCAAACGATAAAGCGAAAGTAGAACTCCAAACCTTATGTGATGGCAAGATTCGACATTTCAGTTTAACATTTTCTTTTAGAGAATAACGAGAATGAAGGTTGACGGCTTGACAGGAAGTCGAAATTTATGCTATTTGGTGCTCGGATGCAATGACCGGAAGGTTTACGGTTGGGGAAACTAGGACAAATCACTAAATAAGGAATTAGACTTGATATGGCCAACGTGAACTGGGGATATGATTTAGTTCGGCTTATTCGATAGTGATTTTAATTGGGTTCTACAAACCCAAATCATCCACTTTGGTCTACTATCGTAACTTGATTTGAGCTAAACGTAACTTGCCAATTCTCCACAAAATTGGATCAACAAATCTAAATCATCACAAATTTAAACTTATTCATTATATGGGATGTGATTAGACCCCTTTGCTTCGCATCTACATGATATGTAATGATTATTGTTGAGAAATATCTATCTTAATGGGACCACATGAAATTCACATGATCAACGATATCTATTTTACTTACTATTATGATATAGATAAGCATTAACATATTCGGGGATGCAATAGATGACCGAAACTCTCTAGGCGATCCTAGTGAAGTGGAGGTCGGGACACCTGAGGTCATAACTGGCAGACGAAGGAACATTTAAGTGTCATAACTTTAAAATGGTACACTTAAGTGCCACTTTGGCGAAAATCCGGCCAAATGGTTGACGTGGCCATTTTCCGGCGAGTTTGGTTCAAAACGGCGTCGTTTTGCGCGGCGACGTGGCAAAGAAAATGCAAAAATGACGCCGTTTCGTGTCTACGTGTAAATAATAATATAAAAATTAATTAAATTAGATTTACAATTAATTTTATTTAAAATATTCAAAAAAATTTAAAAATTAAGAAAATTTTAAAAATTTTAAAAAAAATTTAAAAAAGGGGAGGGGGAGGTCGAAGGGCGGGCGAGGGTGAGCCCTCGCCGCCACCGCCTCCCGCCGTCGCCGGGAAGGGCCGGCGACGGAGGGGGAGTCGGCCGGGGTCGCGGCCCCTAGCCGACCGACGGGGAGGGCCGAGCCCTCGGCTGATCGCGGCGAGGGCCGCGACCCTCGCCCGGATCTGGGTGAGGGCTCGCGGGCCCTCGCCGCCTGGGCCGGCTAGCGAGGCCGCCGACCCTCCCTACTCCGTCGCCGGCCCTTCCCTGGCGGCGGGGGCAGCGAGGCTCGCGAGCCCTCGCCGGATCTGGCAAGGGTCGCGCCCGCGCCCAAATCTAGGGCAAGGGTCGCGCCCTCCCCCTTTTTTTAAAATTTTTTATTTTTTTTTATTTTTAAAATTTTCTTAATTTTTAAAATTTTCTTAATTATTTAAATATTTCTTAATTTTTTAAAATTTTTTAAATTTTTAAATATTTCTTAATTTTTAAAATTTTAATTTTTTAAAATTTTAATTTTTTAAAATTTTAATTTTTTAAAATTTTTTGAATATTTTAAGTAATTTTAAATCTAATTTAATTAATTTTTATATTATTATTTATACGTAGACACGAAAACTACGTCGTTTTGCATTTTCTTCGCCACGTCATGCAAAACAACGCTGTTTTGGACCAAACTCGCTTCAGAAAGTCGCCACGTCAGCCGTTTACGGATTTTCGAATAACTATTTAAGTGTCCCATTTAACTTTAAAACCGCCACTCAGTGTGCCATTTTAAAGTTATGGCGACTCCTGTGTCCTCCGTCTTAAGTTATGGCGGCAAGTGTTCCTCCGTCTTAAGTTATGGCCCAAGACTTCAAGCGTTTCTTCGCCTAGTGAAGTGTATCCCTCTCCCATAGCTCTTCCTTTCTAGATGCAATGCCAAAGGAGGTGGATGTGAGCCAATTGTATCTAGCCAATTTTGCATAGAATCGGATTGATATGTCTCAATCATCACTCAACTCATTGATTAATTGTCATATGATTTTACTTATCTCTTTTGCTTCGCATCTAAATAATACACAACAACCACCGTTATTCGGAAATTCACATGATCGATGTATGTGTCGTCGACCCAACTGTACAAACGAGACAAGTCTATGCAAGTACTAACGGCGGATGTTATAGATGATTGAGACTTTATGCAATCCTACTAGTGACGTGTGTCCATTGTCGCTTCCCGACGAAAGATTTTCAATTTATTACGCGATGCGAATGCATATAGCTAAGGCAGATGAGGTGGACCAATACAGTCACACCCGACTTGAAAATTTCGACGTGACTAGACTCGAACCATGTAAATCTTCGTCAAATTTAAGTTGGTCCGAATTAAATGTCCTTGTGTGATTTGTCTCCTCCCGTTCCCATAAAAACTTGTTACGTGGATAATTCTGCCCCCTCCAAGGGCCATCAATGTTTCAAAATTTCAGAGCAACCAACGGACACGATGGAGGACACGTAGGCGCTGCGGACGACACGTAGCAGTAGATTCTTTAATTAACCCCAGACCAAATTGGACGTCCAACTCCAAATCTGTCGTCGCCTGCGAGTGTCTCCTACCTATGCAAGGACCAAGGGGGACCCCGATTGAAAGCCCGTCTTGATTATTTTCAGTAGGCCATGCCCAATTAACTCATTAATCACGTCCCAACTAACAATAGATAAAAAAATAAATGATAAATCATATCTTAGGCAGTTGGTCGTGCTGTTAAATAAATAATGTGTTAAGAGTGAAAAAAAAAATATACTGTTTTCCCACTTTCCAATATTTAAATGAAGAAAAACTAATCGACTTATAGAAAAAAGATTTCCATAGATTAAAAATAATAAATTCAAATTAGGAGAAAACGATTTCCCCTTTAGATAATAAGGAAAATGCTTTCTCTAAGGGAGCATTTGATGACACTCTCCGAAATATATGTTTTTTAGGGCCTTTTTTATTCCCGTTCGTTTTTCAACAAAAAGAATAAACAAAAAAAGTTGAAATGAATTCTCTCTCTTCTCTTTCTTTTTTTTTTCTTATTTTTTTCTTTGGCCCATGAATCGGCGAGATTTGGAACAAAATAAGCTGGCCGGGCGTCGAAAGAAAAATAAAAAAGAAAGGAAAAAAAAATAATTAAATAAAATAATTAAAAAAATTAAAAGAAACAAAATTGTTTCTTGTTCCAAAGAACAACTCAAAAAATAAGAAACAATTTTTTTCTTTCTTTCTTTTCTTCCTAGTCTTTTTTTTTTTTTCTTTCTTTCTTTCTTCTTCCTCTCTTCTTCCCCTCTTCGGTTGTCGGCCTTGGTTGGCGAGTGAATGGCCATTTTGGGAGCGACGAGGTTGGTGAACGGCCATACGAGGTTTGGCAACCTTGTCAGAGCCTCGTCGGCCCTCGACGAGGTCATCTCGAGCTCGCCATCCACTAGCGAGGCTCGGCCTCGCCCGGCCACCACGAGGCCGACATCACTTGGGTCAACGTTGCTTGGGTGGGTGAGGTCGACCCTGTGGTGGCTAGGCGAGGCTCGAGGGGACTTCACTAGCCCTCTTCTAGATGGTTGCCGGTTGGCCTTGGCCAAGTTGGTGGCCAGCTAAGAGGAAGGAGAAGAAAAGAAAAAGAAAAAAAAATGTAATAAAATTATTAATAAATCAAAAGAAATTTTAAATCACAAAAATATTTGAGGTCATATCAAATATATTTTTATTTCGAGAACATGAATTTTATATAGTTAGCAAATATCTTAAAATACTTAGAAATTGTTTTTGGAAACTAAATTATAAAAAAAAAATATTTTTGAAAATAAACTGTTCGCAAAAATAAAAATGTTACCAAATGCGCCCAAATCATCAAACAAATGAAAACTCATCATTTTTTTAAATGATTTCCACAAACAATATCTTCCTTTATCAAAAAGTTTTCAGTGAAGCAAATGCACTGTTAAAAAGTTTTGGTTGGTGGGTGGAGTGGAGCTTGTTAGAGATATTTTAGGTAACGCATGGTAACATTTCTCTTCCTTCAAATTTATGTTCTTTTGTTCTCCAAAATAAAATAAAAAAGAACATAAATCCATTTGGTAAAACCTTTGTTCACGACCGCCGACGGGCGGCGACGATGGTCGGCGGTGGCATTCGTGCGGTGGCGGCGGGCGAACGGGCGGCAAGTGATCGGCACTGTGTGGCGGCAGCGGGTGGAGACGGGCGCGGCGGTCGGCAATCAGTGAGCAAGAATAAAAAACAAATAAATACAAAAATACAAAATCTTGTGTAGTTACCAAACGCTTTTCTATTCTTTTTCTATTTCTAAAATATAAATTTTTATAATTACCAAACATCTTATTTTACTCAGAAATTGTTCCCCGGAATAGAAATAGAAAAAAAAACTATTTTTGAAAGAAAAAAAAAAAAAAAAAAAAACTCTTCCCTAGCCAAGCAATTACCATTCGCACCCTTAGCCAACCATTGATCCGGTTTCGTGTCGCTCCCGTTTCCCACCAACATGCAACAACCCACCATTGATCCGCATCCTACCATCTTAGCCTCCCTCGCTATAGATACACATCATATGAGCCACTCGGGGTACTTTTCCACATTTCGACTGTGGCACTTCCATACTTTGGGATTTCCAATACGAAACTATTTTGGAACTCTCCATAATTGACTCTTTTCTATATATCTCAACTCCGGATAATTTCAAGAGATTTGGTACTTCTGAGTCATAACTCTTAACTAGCCATATGGCATTTAAGTCCACTAAAATCAATCGTGCCACCTATCACGCCCTCGCCACCTTGTCCCGATATTAATTCCGCTCGCAGTAACCTTTCCTTGAGGTAAAGGAACGTTTCGAGCATTGTCATACTCCCATCTGGAGACTATTTTAGGTTTGATTTGAAAGCTAGAACGTGAATTATTCATATTAAGATCAGCATAATGTCGACAAATAGAATAAATGAATAAATAAATAAAAATAAAAATGCCTTTTCTTACTTCTGGAAGTGACGAAAGCATTCAAATGGGACATCAAAAAGACAAAGTGGATCCACTTGGCATGAACTTAGAGGCTTCAACGGAACAAACGTCTTCACATAAATCCAAAGGGTCCACTAGCTTTGAATCTGAATATTTATCTTCTTTTGCATCTTATTATTCTTCTCATTAAATTCTCGAGGGGCTTTATGTGGTGGGACCATGCCCATGATCGATCCCTTCCAACTTTGCAAGTCAAAATGGATTAAACATGTCCATAAATTCCAAAGTACATACATATAGATGTATGTATATCGGTTGGGACATACATGGAAAACTCGAATTGAATCAACAAATTCTTTTGTATAAAAAGGTTAAGATTAACATCACGAAAAATCTCAAATTAGTATACTAGTGATAAATTTACCCTAAATTAACACATTTGTGATAAATTAACTATTCGTTAGTTTCTGTTAAATTTTCAAATTACTAAGTTAGATGATGAATGACAGTTGACGGATATATCAATTTAAAATTTTACATTTCATTTGTCGCAAGTGTAACAATTTGTTTTTTTTTTTTTTTGCGTGATATTCGTCTAATTTAACAAAACTTACCAAAGGGAAATTTGTTACAGTGTATCGATTTAGAGTAAATTTGTCACGGATATATAAGTTTAAGATTTTTTATGGTAAAAAATTAGTTCGAATAAAATTATTAGAAATGTATAAATTTAGGATTTTTATAGTATTAACCATCATGTTAATGTATGCTCAGAGGCATTTATCCAATTAAACTTACGTCCTAGAGGAAATACGAGTGAAGGATTTTCAGGGACGATGAGAATGACGCTAACGAATAAAAATTAAATATCAAGTATCCAAAGTGAGCTTAGATTCCAAAGCTAAGATTAGAGCTATCTCAAGCCTAGGTTATATTGTCCTATGATCATACAATAAAATGCGTCATACCAACTAGTGCTATGGTTTAGATGAGCCATTACAGTCTAGTTTCATCGAGCAAGATCAAACTAGCCGCGTTCTAAACCATCCTCTCCCCCCTCTCGGGCTCACAAGATGGAAAAGTCTCGGTAATGAGTGGTGAGACGTGGGAAGATGCGTGAATTTTGATGCTCTTTTTGAAAATTCAAAGTAAAAGGGGAAGAAGCAAAAAGGAGAGAGAGCAGCAGCAACGTGAGAGACATCATCAACGTTGACCCTTAACATTAGTTGGGGAATCACGGAGCTAAGGGAGATCCAATCTGAAAAGGATGGACAAAAGGGCGAAGCACAGAACTCGTTCATCTCCTTCAAATATGTATATTTTTGGACGTGTAAGAACGTTTATCAAAAGGTGAAGAAACGACAAATACGATCAGATTGCGGGTTTGCATCCATTTGCTCGACGGGGTTTTGATGATACGAGGTCCTGAATCTTCAAATTCAAGACCCCGAATCGAAATCTAAGATCTCCTCCAATATCGTGCGCCACGAGACATTCTTAAAGGTTCAAAGGACCAACAAATTACTGCGGCATGTTATCGGGATAAGGACATCGTATTCGTTTCCTTACTCCTCACGTAAGTGAAACCGATCGTCGGAAAATATTCGAGCCTTTGCAATTATAGGTAGGGAACCCTTTAGGAAGCCAACAAAAAGTTAGCCTATAGAATGGAACTTCGTTGGGGAAGAGAATCACACGAATTTGGAGCGTAGGACGAAATTTGGTACCAACGAATATAAAGGGGGCTGCTGTGCTTTTTAGCAAGTTACATGATCAGAATGTTCGTCTCCTTTCTTCTTTCCTTTTCTAAATAAATTTTGAAGAAAACCCTAGAATTCTGTATAACACCGCCCTCTCATAAAGGCATATGTATCATCCACCATTATCTGTTTCCTTCGCAACTATGCAGTCACGCAGTTGGTACCCTGTCCACTTCACTGCTGCTCAAGGGAAGGAGACGGGAAATATATGCTTTGCAACTTCTAAGCCTTAGCATTCCAAGTTGACAGACAGAAACATGGTTTATAAACTCAATCGTTGTGGTTGATCACTGTAAGAACTTATCCCGAAATTTGGAGACGATACGCAAACGTTGCGGACCATGGCGGACTCCAATCTAGCTCACTACTGAGTAGGCACGCCATTGTCGGCTGTTATCATCCCATAATCCTATGATCGGTTTACGATATGAACATGCAGTCGTCGTGATTTTTACAACTGCTAGAGAGTTTTTACCGCTGCCTTGGGAGACATATCTGCATCCATACATGACCACTGTGCTCTGACGTTGCTGGCATTCGTTTGGTGAGAGTGCTTTGATTTTCAGCACATTTATGTCGTTCGAGGGCCTAATGCTCGGCGTCTTCCCTACACAGGTGTGCCAAACTAATTTCTCAGATCTCGTATTTGTCAAACTGCCAACCAAATCAACCCCACAGCTCTTAAGCTCTCCTATTGTTTGATTCCATTTGCATGCAGTGCCCCAAAAGTAGCCTGAATGGACAAGAACTTTCCGAACTCCTTCAAAGCATACCCACAAAATCTTCCCCCAAAAGAATTTTATTCTCTCTTGCAAAAGGGCGTGACGATTTTCTCACTCTAAGTATAACCCAACTTTTTTATTTTGAGTCAACTGATCGAATTACTCTCGACCACTAGATTTTATTCAATGTTTCTGGCCAAAGATGCACAAAAGAGTTCACGGGCCAATGGCTGGAGCCACGGATTAGCAGATTTCTGACCTTTATAACCTCCTTTCAAAAGACTTGAAATCAATGTTTACCTGTTTCTTCCGCTGCGCTGCTATGATATTCTTGCTTTTGTATATACTTCTCCGTTAAGGAGAACTCCTATTTATAGGAGCAAATGCAATCCCAATTATGAAAATCACATAGATTCATCTCATAATCTCGTAAATTTGTAGATCTAAGAAGATCACTTTGAATGTTCCCAATCTCCCTTGATTTTTTGGATGTGAAAGATTATATTGATTTATCTTCCGATCTCTTTTTTTTTCCTTATACACACTCAATATATTCTACTACAGATATACATAATTGCGTTAGCCAATTAGAAGTGACCTTCTCAACAACCTATAGACAAAGCAAGCAAAAGAGGAAAGATTCCCACTTCTAATTCTTCATCATCATCAGAAGAAGAAGATCTTGTAACTAAAAATGAAATTTACCCTAGTTTTTCATTAAAGGAGAAGGTTCTAAGTCCAGTGCGAAAATAAAAGGGAAAAAAAAAATCAGCAGCTAACAGTGAGATAAGATAAAGGACAACTAATGTAACAGAAACTATAGTACAAAACTTGATATGAAACAATAGCCAAAAAGCCAAGGCAAGCGGCATTAGCGATAGCTTCAGAACCTGCCATAAAATATCAAAGACCATAGAAATAGACTCTATATCTCCGAATAAAAAGGAAAGCTAATTTAGTCGGTCAATTTAGAAATGATTTATTTTAGCCAAAAAAAATAATAAAAGAAGTCAAAAAAATAGCCTCAATCGTTATAGAATCAAGAATATCGGGACCAATCCCACCTTACCTTTTAAATCATCAAACGCTAAATAATCACATTCGCGCTATATAAACCCCACATTCTCGCGCTTCTCTTACCAAACTCGCACTCCATTTTTCTCGCCCAAAGCACTTTCGCGTCTCGCTCATCTTCCGAGTTTTTCTTCCTCTTTCCATTCATGGCTTCGAGCAAGGCCGCATCCGCTCTCTCCCCCATGTCCGACGATGCCTCCGTGCAGCACGTGATCACATTGGACGGCCAGGGCCGGACCTTCTCGGTCAACGGCCACCCGTTCCTCTCCGACGTCCCCGGCAACGTCGTCGCCACCCCTTCGCCCTATGGCGGCAAGGCAGGGTGCTTCGTGGGGTTCGACGCTGCCGAGGACGAGAGCCGGCATGTGGCGCCGGTTGGGAGGCTGCAGGGCATCCGGTTCATGAGCATATTCCGGTTCAAGGTGTGGTGGACGACTCACTGGATCGGATCCAAGGGCCGAGATCTCGAGAGCGAGACTCAGCTGATGATGCTGGAGAGGTCGGATTCGGGCCGCCCGTATGTGGTGCTGCTTCCGCTCCTGGAGGGCCCTTTTCGTGCTTCTCTTCAACCCGGTAAAATAACTATGTTCTCCGTACACCTCGTGTGGATTTATAGCGACTGAACTATAGAAACCAAAAACTATATAGAGCCACTTATCTTTCAGACATGTGACACCACGTTAACTAAGAGCATCAAGTGTTCGAAGAACACTAGATTCTGTCAGAGTAAAAATCATCAGCAAGGGCATTCTAGTGCGTACTAGAAAGATGTTGTCTTTTCGGATTACTATCTGAACGGGCATTAGAGTTCTTATAAACTTGTCCTTGAAAACTATGTGATCAACATCAAAGCTGTAAATTTTTAAGTTTTTGCCCTGAATTCATTACGAAATCCTCGTCACAGGGAGCTTCTAACTTGCGAAGCACTTCAATTAGTAAAGTCCAAGACCGGCTCTTTATTAGACAAGACTGCATGAAACAGCCTGGCTCACCTGTTGACTTTGAGTAGGGGATGCATGAAGTCGAAACATTTATGGTTCACCACCTACGTATTTAGCAGCTAAGTAGTACGTCCATCATTTGGGGTGCTGTGTAAAAGGAAATCGTCAGGAGCGGTTGGTAGGCATTATTAGGGTCATTAATTAGGTAAGTAGTTCTGGAAAGTCAAATCAATCCAAGAACTGCAAATTGATATGTACACTTCTTAGGGCTCTGACGGACTTAGAGTGCGTTTGGGAACCACTTCCCAAAGTCCCTTGGGAGTCCAAAGTCCCTTGGGCAAAAAAAAGAGTGTTCGGCAAAACACTTTGAAAGGGACTTAATGGCAAAGCAAGTATTTTTAAGGCTGAAAGCCTGACTTTCCTTGGGCTTTCAGCTTTCTCGGCATGCCCACGGCACACTGTTCACTTTTTTTTTTTCCAAAATTGTCCTCAAGAATGTTTTTCCGGTGCGTGCCCTTGGATGAAACACTGTTCATCTTCTCCGGGCCAACAACTGCTACAGGGACATCGTGACCTAGGCGATCTTCATCGGAGAGTCGGGCGACCTCCATGAGTCGCGGCGTTGCCGGCGACCGTCGCCTGTTGCACCGCGACCTCCACACGGAGCTCGTCGGGACCGCGCGACCCATCTGGTCGCTGGTCTAGTGGTCGCGACCAGATCTAGTGCCGGAGGCTCTAGCGGTGACCAGATCTAGGTCACGCGACCTCGCCGCCCCAGGATCTGGGTCGCAGCGCCCGCGACCTCGACGCCCCCGATCTAGGTCGTCGGAGGTCGAGGCGGTGTCACGCGACCTCGCCGCCCCAAATCCGGGGTCGCCGGAGGTCGCCGACGGTCCGGAGATCGCCGACGACCACCGCCCTGCGCAATTTTTTTTTTTTTTAATTTTTCTTTTGATAATTTTTTTTTTTACCACAAAACTCGTTTGTAAATGTAATTCCCCAAACACCATTTTGCCCAAAGTACTTCACAAAGAGCTTAGTACAATTTACCAAACACAGTTTACATTTTGGAAAACACCTTTAATTTACAAAACATAGTTTGCATTTTGAAAAACACATTTAACTCAAAGGTTTTTGCATTTTCCTAAAAACTCCAAAAGTGGTTCGCAAACGCACCCTTACTGTGGAAATTGTGCTGGTGATCCATCTAAAATTGTGAATAGTATAATCGTGCTATTGTCCACGCACAAAAAGTGGCACTTCCCTCTATGTATTCTCTTCCTAATGTCCAAATCATGTGCGTTCTAATGATTCTTTCTCGATAGGTGACGACGATTACGTTGACATTTGCGTCGAGAGCGGCTCAACCAAAGTCGCCACGAGCAAGTTCCGGGCGGTCCTCTACATGCAAGCGGGCGAGGACCCGTTCGCCCTGGTCAAGGACGCCATAAAGGTGGCCCGGGCTCACCTCGGCACCTTCAAGCTCCTCGAGGAGAAGACCCCACCGGGCATCGTGGACAAGTTCGGGTGGTGCACTTGGGACGCGTTCTACCTCACCGTGCACCCTCAGGGCATATGGGACGGCGTCGCAGGCCTCGTCAAGGGCGGGTGCCCGCCCGGGCTCGTCCTGATTGACGATGGGTGGCAATCGATCGGCCACGACGCAGACCCGATCACTAAGGAAGGCATTAACCAGACCGTGGCCGGCGAGCAGATGCCCTGCAGGCTCTTGAAGTTCCAAGAGAACTACAAGTTCAGGGACTACATGAGCCCAAGGGCGAGGCGCGGCGGACCCAAGGGAATGGGGGCCTTCGTTAAGGACCTTAAGGAGGAGTTCGGGTCGGTGGAGTATGTCTACGTGTGGCACGCGTTCTGCGGGTATTGGGGCGGGCTCAGGCCGGAGGTGCCGGGCCTGCCGGATTGTACCGTGATCAAGCCCAAGTTGTCGCCCGGGCTCGAGATGACGATGCAGGATCTGGCCGTCGACAAGATTGTGAGCACCGGGGTGGGGATGGTCCCGCCGGAGCACGCGGATCAGATGTACGAGGGGCTTCACTCGCACTTGGAGTCCGTGGGCATCGATGGCGTCAAGGTGGATGTCATTCACGTAAGTATCTCTACACAACTTCCCTTTGGAATTGTTTCCATTGAGTTACTAATGGATCGTCTGATGTTGTTTCCCGTGACGATGTGCCCGTATCAGTTGCTGGAAATGCTGTGTGAAGATTATGGTGGGAGAGTAGAGCTTGCCAAGGCCTACTACAAAGCCTTGACAGCTTCTGTTAATAAACATTTCAAGGGAAATGGTGTGATTGCTAGCATGGAACACTGCAACGATTTCATGTTCCTCGGCACGGAAGCTATCACCCTCGGTCGTGTCGGTATGTCGAGAGTCGCACATCGGTCTTCCTAAGCCAATTATGTCGATTTTCGTTTTTTCTAATCCTCTGAGTAAGTGAGATTGATACTCCAATGACCGTTGCTTCAATTCACTGTTGCTGACGTTCGATGTAGGTGATGATTTCTGGTGCACCGATCCATCAGGCGATCCCAACGGCACGTTCTGGCTCCAAGGGTGTCACATGGTGCATTGCGCTTACAACAGCCTGTGGATGGGCAACTTCATCCACCCGGATTGGGACATGTTCCAGTCGACGCACCCGTGTGCTGAGTTCCATGCTGCCTCCCGAGCCATCTCCGGTGGCCCTATCTATGTGAGCGACACGGTAGGAAAGCATGACTTCCAGCTGCTCAAGACCCTCGTGTTGCCTGATGGGTCCATCCTGAGATGTGAATACTATGCCCTCCCGACTCGGGATTGCCTCTTTGAAGATCCTCTCCATGATGGCAAGACCATGCTCAAAATATGGAACCTTAACAAAGTAAGATTGCGATGATCATCTTCTAAAATGCGGTGTAATTGGTAGCAGTTCCAATTGTGCATGTACTATCGACTCGTTTTTTCTTTATCTCTTTCTTTACAAAAACTTCGTGGCGATCCTCACGTTATGCTTTGTTCGGCTTTGCTCTCCAACAGTATACGGGGGTCGTCGGTGCATTCAACTGCCAAGGAGGAGGATGGTCTCGTGAATCGAGACAAAATCAATGCTTCTCCCAGTTCTCAAAAACGGTGGCCTCCAAGACCAGCCCCATGGACATTGAATGGAACAGCGGCGAGAACCCTATACCTATTGAAGGAGCACAAGGATTTGCCATTTACATGTTTAAGTCCAAGAAGCTTATTCTCTCAAAGCCCTCTGAAGACATAGAAATCTCACTGAAGCCATTCAACTTCGAGCTCCTAACCGTTTCTCCGATAACCGTCTTGACCGGGAAACCGGTGCAGTTTGCCGCAATCGGCTTGGCCAACATGCTCAACACTGGCGGAGCTATTCAGTCCTTGTCCTATAAGGGTAATTCGGTCGAAGTCGGGGTGAGGGGAGCAGGGGAAATGAGGGTCTACGCCTCTGTCGAACCGAGAGCCTGCAAAATTGATGGGCGCGACGTCCTTTTCGAATACGAGGAGCACATGGTCATTGTTCAAGTTCCATGGACTGGTTCTGGAAAACTGTCCAAGGTTGATTACCTATTCTAGATATGTGGCGACTGTCTGTATCCTTCTTACCATGATGAGGAATATGATGGATATGGGGTTCGACGTAAGCCCCCTCAAGTATTACTATATATAATGTCAGATGACAGCAGTAGTTTCTTTCGAGTTCAGTGACTTCCAAGTCTTTTCTTTTTTGGGCAGAATATGCCACGAACTGTGGACCTCCTTTACTATCCTTCCACAAAAAGTATGAAGTTTCTTCCATTTTCCATCTAAGTTTTCATCCTTCAATTTGCAAACAAGGACGTAACATTATCCTTCATGCAATCACTAGAGTTCTGTTTGTGATGACTGAATATTATTATAAAACGTTTACCATGCATTTCTCTGTTTCAACCGGTCACAGGCCCTTGCGGATTTGGATCCATCTCTTAACTCATTTATGAGTACATGCTCTTGTTGTTACCCGAAAAATGAAAGTGATTTTAAAGGACTTCATCATCAAGGCAAATTTGGATCCTCTCATAACTCATTTATGAGTACATGCTTTGTTAAAACTTCATCTATTACCCGAAAAATGAAAGTATTTTTAAAGGAATTCATTTCCCATGTTTGATTGTAATTTGCAAATAATATGGATTTTTGTTGCAAATAATATGGACTTCTGTCAAGGACTTGAGCTCGGGTGCTGGGACAGTGGCACATAGGCTTGGATCCCACGCACGGTTGCTATGGACTTGGGCATGGGCGTGGGTCCCGAATGCAGGAAGCAGGTACTCAAGCTCGAGCTTGGGAGACCCGAACATCCCACTAAACTTGCCTCAAGGGATCCGAGCCCGCGTGCTAAAATCTAATCATATTTTGAAAATTGATTTTTATTTCGAAAGAGAAAGCCATTTGTTATTTTCTTGAATTTAATCATAAGTTTTCCACTGACTCATTTTTCTAAACATTTCTAGTGTAGGTTTTGAAGGTAGGAATTTGATACATGGGAACCCACGCAATTTACGCGCATAACAGAACAGACTCGCTGAAATTATCACAGTGCAACGATAGAATTGACATGCGCCCGAGCCAGAGATGCCCAGACAGCAACATGACTTTTCTGGCTTCAGGCTTCAAATCATTGTGTTAATATAAGAACCATCCTCGGACGTATATTTCCTAAGGTAAAAGCATCTCATTCGTCTAAGCCGACTGGCCTACGTGCCATTCCCACGGACAGTTCTACTCAGGAAATCAACCCAAACTGGCATCTGTGCGGGAAAGGATACTCGAGTGTTAAACAGTCATTTGAGCGTGTCTAGATCCACGATAAGAATCGACATATCTAAAAGCTAAGCAAACAGCTTTACAAGAGCAGGAATGATAACTGTGAACAGTAAAAGCGATGAAAACAATTTGAATTTCAGTGAGTATACACAAAAAGAGATGGAAACAGGGTCATAGATAGAGCCAGGCAAGCAAGAATACCAAGTCAAACTAGAGCCGTCACTTACCAACACAATAGAAAAGCCAAGGGAGAAGGGAGAAGGGAGAATGAACAAAGATACAGAACATCCACTGCGCAAAGAAACCTGATCTGTGAGAAAATGGCTCCTTTCAGTGAAGTAGCCAAGTCATGATGCAACCGTCAACCGTATAGAGGTGAGCATCACAGTACAACATCATCGACCGAACCAACCTCTAGGGGGCTGGACATCAGAATCGTTCATTAACTTGTCTAGCACTATGTTCAAATCCACAGGCTGTCCATTCTCGGTCAACCTCCGAACAGTACCCCTAACCTGGTCTCTCGGGAAACCCATGCTTGTCACTTTGTCAACCACGTCATCTACAGGAACCCTGTTTCCAGTTCCACTGGATCCTGAGTTGCCACTCATTGCAGATGCGGTGGGTAGAGCATGAGGAAGTACCCGAGCAGTTGGGAGCTGTGGATAACCAATTCCACCACTCTGTGAATGTTGCTGAGATTTCATGGGGGAGCCGCTACCATACTGTGGAGCTCCTCCATACTGCATCTCACTAGGCCCAGATGGCTGGCTGTATGGAGCAGAAAATCCTGAACTAGACCTGCTGGGTGGTGGCTCGTACATCTGGGGGGTAGCCCCATAAAACTGTTGGGGCGGAGGAGGCCCACTAGGTGGCTGAGCAGGGGGCTGACGGAGGCTTGGGGGGTAGGTCTGGGATGGAATATATGGCGTCTCTTCGGGATGGTGGGGTACTGGTGGTTGAGGAGGATTTACCGGTGCCATGCTTGGGTGCTGTGGTGGTGGAGGCGGTGGCTGTGAAAACTGAGGTTGAGGAACTGTTTGGTATTGGTGATGAGGCAGACCTGCTTGAGGTGGAGGTGGAGGTGGCTGCTGGGGGGGAGGAAGATGGAACTGCTGATTCGAAGCTTCTGAGGCTTGAGCTGGGGGTGGGAAATAAGGATCACGCTGAGGAACAGGAGGAATCTGTGGCTGAGGAAACTGGTTTGGAAGCTGAACTGGAGGCGGTAGACTTTGTTGAGGAGGTGGCGGTAGAGGAGCATTAGGGGTGGGCAGAGCAGGCAAAGGTTGTTGAAAATTAGCATGAGAAGTCTGCTGAAGAGATTGCTGAGGAATGGATGGCACTGGCTGTTGGGAATCCACATGTGAAGCCTTCTGATTATCCTGCTGCTGCTCTGCCTTAGATAATTGCAGTTTTGCGAGCTGATACTGAGCCTCCATAATTTCTTGTTTGTCTTTTAAAACCTGCACCCCTCCTTGCACCTGCATACAATGGACGGCCATAAGCATGAAAATTGGAATGTCCTCAAATTAAGCGGACCTAATATAACTCATCTACATTGCCCGCAATCAAGCCATCTCATAACGTACTTTCCAAGTCCTTCACGGATTAACTGTTGGAATCTAGAACATGTAACACAGACCAAGCAGGAAAAGAAAGCAAATATGGGAAACTCACATCTCTGAGAATATTCTCCAGCTGTCTCATCTTCCCATCTGTAGTCCCATAATTGTTATCTACTGACACCTTCAAGTCATCAACAGAATTCTCGAGGTTGCGAGTTCTGCTCTCCAGCTGAGTCAACCGTGCACTAACACCTTCCAATACATGCAGCAAGCTATCAGCATGCTTCTTCATTGTTCGATCTATCTCAGACACCATTGATGCATCAAAGGCATGCTGATCCTTCTCAGCAATGATTTTTGCAGGTTCAAAGGAATCCAGTGAACTATAGTTCTGTGAAAAAAAAATGGGTTCCTCTAAGTAAATAAGCCAGTAACTTCTAAGAAATAATCTTAAACACAACAATACATGCTATTCAATTGTTCATCATGGAAATGTTCATTATACGTGCTGGACGTGTCAACAATATACAAACAGGATTTCAAGACAGCCAGAACAGAGCTACACCCCCGAAACATGAATAATGTAATCATACGTTCTTTCTCCTCTTTTTCCCCTACAAGCATTCGCGCCATTCTTACTGTCTCTTTGTCTGAGCTTCATTTAAGAGTCCTTGACCATATCCCAAGAGACTCCTCCCATATAATCCCCCCATTTATTTTTGTCATTCTGTATTTCCTTCTACACTGTACTAAACAAAATACTCAGAACTAAGATTTAAAACGCAACAGGAAACCTGTAGCCATGCCACAGCCAATGTGCAAAAGACTCCAACATAATCATAATTGACAACGATTCTCAAGAGATGATAATTGTATAAATGCTCCCTCCATAGGACAATCTCTCTCTCCATGCAAATTTGAAGAACAGAGGCTTTCACAGTGGTTCACGACTAACATCAATACTAGAATATTTCCTTCTCTCCTAAAACGTTTAATCAGAATTCTTCTTATATCAGATCCAATTACTTCCTTTATGTAGCATGTAAGTTCCCTAATTTGCTATAGCAACCGCTACGACTAAACATCAAAGCCCCTTGATGGTGCCAATAGGACTCCTGTACACATACTCAATACGAAAGGTATTCTAATGCCTGCAAACTTCTACTACCTCTATTCACCGTGCAGTCACAAACTCCATAGCAATCAGAGACTCGCACGCGACGGAAAGAAGTTCAACCATTTCAAACACCAAAGCTAAAGAACCGCAAGCATCTCTCCAATTACATGAAAATATCAATCACTTAGGCAGCGGCGACATGATCATTCAACTAAATCCCATATACCCAATCACAAAGGAAAAAAAACCCATCTGAACCACATCCACACGCAAGCAAAACTGAATCCGAGCATTACAGGAGACCAGATCATTACCCGGACAGGCGCGGCGTTCGCGTTGGCCATGGGATCGAGGGACCCCCACGCCCTGGCGGATCCACCGTCAAAGCCGAGCGCCGGCGAGCCGGAGACGGCGATGGGTCGAATCGGCTGGAAATCGTAGCTCGGCACGATCTCCTCCCTCCTCACCCCATCGTCGCCGTCGCCGTCGCCGCCGCCGTCGTCCTCCTCCGCGCCGCCGCCGCCGCCGCGGCCGGCCGCGTGGTCCCGCTCCTCCTCGGGGCAACTGCCGCGGTGCTGGTCGCGGGGGTCAGCGGCGAGATCGATGAAGTCCTTGCTCGGCGCCGACCCCTGCGACGCGAGATCCATGATCTGCTTGTCCATGAACTGCGACGCGTTCATCGAGGGAGGGAGAATCGGGGAGGGGTTCGAACTTCGAACGAGGGCGGCCTGGTACCCCTCTTTTGGAGCTTTTGCGAGTGGTGTAAGGAAGAGGAAGGGAGAGCTGATGAAGAAGACGACACGTTTGGTTTTTCCGCAGGGATTTTTTTTTCTTTCTTTTTTTCTTTTTTGGGGGGTGGGGAAGGGGGATGAGATTGAGAATGTCCTTTCGACCATGGATGATGACGTGAACAACCTGCAAATTTTAGTTCGGTGTATAACGTGATTTTCGAACTTTTAATTTTTCTAATCTAATCCTCAAATTTTTATCTAATATGGATGTTATTTTTGAATTTTTAATTTAAACTATATATTCAAACTTCTACTTAAACTATATAATAAAAAATCAATATCATCCTTTCATTAGTTTAAATTCAATGATAACATTAAACATTTTAATATATTTTAAAAAAATTTCAGAAATTATATCGAAAAATTAAAAATTTAAATATGACATTATATATTAAATTAAATTTTAGAGATTATATTAAATAAATTAAAAGTTTATGGATTAGGCTACACATTGGGATATAGCACCATTTGCAACATTTTCCCTTCCGACAAATACGCGGGCCGTGGGCTACGTAAGACGGTGTTCCCGGGCAAATTTAGTCTGGGCCCCCTTGAAAGGGCCCGTATTCCGAAAAGGAGCCCAGGACTTGTGCTTAATGACGAAACCGACCCACTCGGAAGCACCCAAAAGCTGCCGTCACCTCGAAGTGCTGCGCTCAAACCAAACTCCCCCAGGCCACCGTCGCCGCGTCTCCTCTCGTTCGCTCGCGCGGGGGGCGCCCACCAGAGCAGCCGCGGAAGAACGCGATCGATCGACGGCGATGGCAACGATCGCGGCGCTTGACGACGACATGGTCCGCAGCATGTCGATCGGAGCCGTTTTCTCCGACTTCGTGAGTTCCGATGCTTTCGCCTCCAATTCCTTCCGCCGAATGCGAGCTCGACGGTGGCTCGAGCGTCTATTACGCCTTCAGGAGAGAGAGAGAGAGAGAGAGCGCGTGTGTTTGTGGTCGCGCGGCGAGTGCCTGACA